>NC_056742.1:403601703-403806703 GCF_019279795.1 Protopterus annectens | reverse complement strand
TAAAATGTATAAAGATTTCAAACTGAACCTTTGCAAAATGAGTTATTTTTGCCAAAACTGACCTAACATCCATTACTTGTAATGTATAAGGATTTCTAACTGAACCTTGACAAAGAAACTTCCACCTGCAATGACTTTTCTTTGCCAAAGATGATCAAATGTCATAATTTTTGTCTGTATATCCTTCTTAAAAATGTTATGCATGTAAGCCTCTGGCTTATCTATATATATATTTTCAAAATGATATTCTCTTTTAAGTAATGTAACATATATTTTTTAATTGTAAAGTTGTGACTTTCTATAATTTTTGTAGCATGTATTGGAGCTTTTCTCCTCGGGTCTCCACTGAAAACGGGCCACAAGCCCAGCTGGACTAACCCGGTTAACAAATATCAATAAATAAATAAGTAAAAAAAAAAAAAAAAAAAAATATATATATATATATATATATATATATATATATATGTATATACACACACACACACACACACACACACGCACACTAATTTCAGTGAATAAATGCTATGCTATGAATTTGTTTGTTACCAGCATTTTGCATCAAAATGTCAGAATTTCAAAAAATTATGGTAGCTGTTTATGGGAAACTTTTACCTTGGGGAGTGGAATTTTGCTGTTTCCCCACTATGATATGATCTCTGAGTTGATGTATGTAAATGAGGGATATGGGGTTCCCTCCCTACAAAAAATGTTTTTTTTTTTTTTTTTTTGTGGTAGTTTGAGTTTTGATCTTTAACATCTTTTTTAATGCATGCACTGAAATGTCATATTTCTGTCTATAAATACTCTGTCATGTAAACTGGATTTAGATCTGATGAAGCTTGTTTAAGGGCGAAAGCATTCATCTGTTTGTTTTTCAGTAAAGAAGTTTTGATTTCTAAACAAGTTATAATTGCTTGATTACTTTGAAGTCTCAGCTGAGCTTGTCTGCAACACATGGTTCTTTTTTCCTGATTCTTTAGGATTCTAAGCAAGCAGCTTTGTTGCCCACAAGTGCCAGTTTTCCCTGTGGTCTATATATACTTATCAGTATATCTATATCTGTCTGTCTATATATATATATATATATATATATATATATATATATATATATATATATAAAACTATATAAGTAATGCTTTGAGACACAAAGCATAACTGTAATTTGTCCGTGTGGCAAAAAGACAAAGACATTGTTCATAATGGCAGCCTTGCATCTCTTGCATACGGTCTGAGATTAATTATGCTTCACTCCTTTCCTATTGTTTGAAAATGCGTTTAATTATACCTTGTAATAGGTTGTGTGATGTGACAGCACATGATGTAGTACTGTTGGGTTTTGTCACCCCCTTCTGTACCCTGGCCCCACAGCAGAAAAAAGTGTAAAGTAAAGTAATAATATTGAATGTTTGGGAGGCCATATTACTGCTTGCTTTTACGTGATAATAAGAAACTCTGTACTCAGATCTCTTTTTTAATATTGCATTGTAAGTTCACATCAGAAAATACTTCCCCATGTCTCATGTATTACAGACCTATTTTGTGCTAAATTACAGTACAGTTGAGCACCTGATATAATAAAAACAAATTTGCACACTCTGGCATTTTAATCCGGTGATTTCTCACAGACCTTCTGAGCAATGTTGTCTCTTTAAGGTGACAAAATGCCCATCAATATGCACAAATGCTCACCTGTCTAATATATATATATATATATATATATATATATATATATATATATATATATATATATATATATATATATATATATTATGGTTCATAGATTGGTACTAGGCTATCAGCCCTAGGGCCTATACAAGCCTAGCCATAACAATTCCCTGGCTATTTCTTCCCACAGTATTTACTTCCCTGGACCTCTGTGTAGCAGGGCGACTGACGTGATCCCCGGGGTGAATTTCCTATCTCCCATCCAGTCATCAAGGTTCCTTATAAAGTGATTTATTTATTAATTGATTGATTAAATTATAGTCCATCATAAACTTTTGCTGGTTGTGGAACATTGGGATGTGGAAAGGATTGACGCCACATAATAAGATAACTAACATATAAGAAATTGTATTATAAAAGAAAAGTTATGACCTGGTTAGATCTCAGCCTTCTTTCTCAGAAAACAATCATATTAATTTTTATTATTAAGCTAAAACCTTAAATGGATTGGTTGACGCTTGACCTGCCTTCTTTCTCTTTTATTCACTATCCAGAAATTAGAAACATTATTGATTTATTTTTGGTGTAGTAGTAGGTTTTAACAAATACCTGCAGTGTTTTGCATATAGTTATTTTTCATCAAAACAATTGCTGTTTCTCAAAAAATGCACACACAATTGTGCTTAAATATAAATGTTAGCAACTTTCAGTTAATTGTATAACATTCTTTAAGATATTTTAAGTATAATTAGTTTTTTTTTGTTAGATGAGACAACTGGCAGATATCTAACTTTCTTGACAGGGATGCAACACGTACCACACTCACCTTTGGTACAGAAGTTTGTGGGTTCTATTCCCACACCAGATAGTTCCCTGATGCCCTGGCCAAATTTTCCCTAGTATTTCAAGTACTACTTCAGTTCTTCCCTGAAAAGAAGCCAGTGTAGTAGGACTAACCCAGTTAATTAGGGATAAATAAATAAGATCAAGACACCCAGATGCTTTCATGTGCTAAATGGGGTACAAATGCTGCAATGCCAGGTCATAAACTTTAGCAGAAGAGCCTTAGAAATCATAGTACTAGCTTTAAAATGCCATAGCAGGTGGCCCAAAGGAAGTGCACCATGTGTTACGTAATATACCTCCTTCAGACAGAGCTCACAGTGTTAAAAAGCCTGCTATTCAGTTACATGCTTTATGCATCTATGGGTGTTTTTAAAAATATTAAGAGCATCAGTAAATTTATATGGATGAAAAACTAATTTAACATGAAAGCTATAGCACTTTATTAGATTCATGTCATTTAAGAATTGTGCATCAAGTGTAAAGAATAATTTTATTCTGAAGAGCAATTTTCATTGAGTAATGACTTTCAGATTTCAGTCATGGAGGACAAAATACAGTTTTGTAATTCTACTGAGGTACATGTTTAGTTTTGGAGTACATGAATACTCTGCGTCTGCATAGCCTAATATTGATTCATTGAGAGGGGATGTAACTTCATACAGGTGTTTTTGGTATGACACCTGCCCTTTGAGCTGCATCTGGATTTAGAATAATAGTATTGTGCTACTTTGGGTCTCACAGAAGGACTTTGATTCCATATTACTGGTTGCATACAGGTGTTCTGGTTCTAGAAAGAGTCTCAAAGAGCCATGCAGTGCATTTGTCTCAGTTGTTGTGCTAATATGATATTTATAAAAAGATGACAGTGCCTATAGTGAGGCAAAACATTGGAGAACAGAAAGGTTTGAGGCCAAATATCCAGAGTGAAACATATCATGCCTCGTTTGCACTACTTGCCAGTTCTTTGGATGCTATCAGATCATTACAGGCAACATTAGATTTTTACTGCCATGGGCCATGTAGTATACCTGTAGCAGTGGTTCTTAAAAGGCAGCCTCCCAAAGACCTGTGAGCCTTCCTCCTCACCATTCTGAATGTATATCTTCTAATAGCCATTTGCACATAATAACTGTTGGTAGATGCAACCATGGTAAGTCTATGTCATGGAAGAAGGAAGAAGACATTATCACCCCACATAGGGTTCTCCAAATGCAGGACTGTTGTGCTTTACTGTAAATCCGGCACTGGTTGTAGGTCATGCAATATGTTCTTTCCTAACAGCTAACTTAGTTCAAGCAGCTCAGTCGATTATCAGACTAAATTTCAATAAAAATGCATGTCAGCTTTAAAATAATTTCTCTGGGACTTTTATATATCTGCAGAGTTGAAAGAGCAACACTCCATATGCATATTTTCCAGTGTTCTAAATTCAGTTTTTAAAACAGAATGCGATATTTATAGTCAGACATTTTTCCACAAGTTGATTTTTATCTTTCTTCATGTACTTGCAAAACATTATACTCTTTCTCCTCATTTAAAAGCAATGCATTACAAAGTACATTAGTATATATATATATATATATATATATATATATATATATATATATATATATATATATATATACAGAGAGAGAGAAAGATAACTGTATAGATATATACATATGGATCTACTTCTAAATACCATAATTCCACAGTACTGAAGACCAGAATATTGTGATGAAAATCACAAAACTGAAAGTATTCCCAGGGCAAGTAAACACTTGCCCAACATAACATCAAAACACAGTTGACTGTCTAAAACCCACCTAGGTGGGGGGTTATGCCCCCCCCCCACACCCTGTGACAGAGAAAGTGGAGAAAGGGCATAATTCCCCACCTTGGGCAAGTAGACCCATTTTATATATATAGATATATATGTATATTGTTATGTATATGTATACATACTAATCTCCCATGGATCAGGTATTTGCATTTTTTGGGAGAGAGGAGTAGACTTACCTTTACACTTAGTTTGAGACTGTGTTTTCCATATACATAGCATGTGAAGCTAGACTCTGCAGCATCACAGAATTTTGTCTTTCTGAGCTTACACTATGGCATGTGTCTGCTAATGTAATCCCTTGTTTAATTGACACCTGTTCTTAAACTTTCCAGGCATCGTTATAATAACCCACTTAAATGAGCACTACATGCCCTTCAAAACATGATATGACTTCAGCTAAAAAGTATTTGTCAGTGGTAAAAGTTAGCTTGCAATGCAGTGGCACTGTGTTGCAGTAGGGTGCAAGGGAGTTGTGAGAGTAGGAAGTGAATTAAAAAATACTTTTCTTGTTACTTTTTTGACACTGAATTGCTGTTGTATTTTTTTATTTGGAGATAGATTATGACAGCTTAGTTGTGTTGTGTTAAAAATGGACTAAATAGATAGTTCTTGATGTCATCTTCAGTCCTAGTCTCAGGACTGCAGTTTGTAACATTGACGGTTCACCTGCCAAGTGACCCATCACTGCTGGCACCATCAGCATTCTCACTGCTAGTGTTGGTGGGCTTGATTGCCCCCACAGTGGGGGGGGGGTCAACACTTCAAGGCCAAGCTCAGTGTTTATCTTCCATGCCTGTCTTGATGGGATCACTCCTTTGCTCATTTGATGCAAATGCCCTGGACATCAAGCTTAGTGTTGGGTCTGGCATCTAGACCAACACTGCATACACCTTTGCATTTGCCACCTTCAGCATCTGCCCTCTTGATGTCGACTACTACCCAAACAGTACTTCATCCTTTGCCTGATCCTCATGATTATGCAGCAGGGCAGAGGGTCTCATAGACCTCTGCCCTTTCTCTAGATGACATCTCTCTCTCGCTATGGCCATACTTTTTATCTTCCTCAGACTAGTCACTTCAGAGGGTAACAAAAAAGCACACATTTGAGAGGAAGCATATTCACCATATCATGCTTGATGTTGATGAAAAGGAGTGTGCGGACTCTCCTTCTCCTGCAGATGACCCAATGTTTGTGGAGATCTTAGAGATAATGAAATAGGGGGTGGTGGCTGGCTCACAGACTCTTGCTTTTCTCCCCATATAAGATTTTGCAAGAGGCCTTCACGGCCATTAAACCATCTTCTTTTATGGTCCCATCACTGAAGAAAATGCTCAGACTGTCCACCAGTACATCATGGAATAACTCTTCATGTTATGGTGCTTATACTTTATACTCACAGCCCAATGGATTCCTTTGGGCTGCTATGAATTGGAACTGCTAGTGATAAACCACAAAGCCTGATTTAATTATTCATCAGTAGCCACTGAAAATGCTTCAGCTCTTCATAGTCCTGCACTCCATCAGTTCTGATTAGGAATCTATGTCTGTGGATTAATTTAGGAAGCATGTTTATGCATCTTCGACATTCTCTCTGAGGAGTCATAAACTATATGTCACATATAATCCAGTTCCAGTGACAACCAGTCGATAAAATGCAACATTCACTATATTGTCTGCCCACTGGACCTTTAAAACATAGGTTGCAGTCCTAATTAGCAGCTGTCTGCTTAGCATTGAATCTTTTAATAAGGTTAGCATGTAACTGTGCTGAAGGTTTGGCCTGAGCTGCCTGGTGCCAGCGATTACTATGCACTGACTCTCCTGGCTGCAGCTTCATGACTATGCTGAAAGTACCAAGGTGACTTTTTTTTGAATTCACAGTTTCAGGTCCCCACTCTTTTTAGCCCTCAAGAAGTGAAAGCTCATCTGGAGAATATAGAGAACATGGAGGGGCGATTTCCATAAAGCCACTGATGTAAAATTTAAAAATGTGTAAACACCCCTTTTCCAGGATGTTGAGAGCCTGTAGCAACTGTGATTTGAGAATGGCCAACAACAACAACACAACCAAGGTCTTGAAGAAATGAATATTATAGTGGTACTTTGCAGAATTGTTTTTATCCCGGGGTGGGGGGGTAAGTGACAAAAGCAGGGAAGTTGTAGTCCTTCATTTGAGGAGTAGTAGCAGAATCCCTGAGGTCTTAAACGCCTGCCCCACTCTAAAGGCATTCAGAATCCATCTGTTCCTCCATCTTCCTTTGTGGCTGACATCACACAAGACGTAGCAAAGGATAGTAATATTGAGAGTTTATATACATATCCTTTGGGTTTACAGGCCCAATGTATACTCCCTTGCAGCCTCACTCCTTATGGTTGTACAGTGTCCCTCCCCATCAAACAAGTGTAGCAAGAACAGAGGTTTTAAACCTTTTAATAAAAAGAGTCATTGAAGAGATTAGGTTTCCAGTGGAACTCAGGAGCATCTGGACTTATGTAGCCTAAACAATTTCTGTTGAAATGAAAGTGTGTGGATACTGTGCCCTCTGTCCTTCTCATGTTTGTGAAAAGGAGACTTGATGTGCTCTTTGGACCTCCAAGGTACCTTTCTCCACATAAAGATGGTCAAGACGTCCAGGAGGTATATCACTTCTAGATAGAAGCCAGTCACTGTCAATTCAGGTTGTTTCTATCTGGCCTCACTTCATTCTCAGGGGTGTTCACTAAATATATACCTGTATTGAAGAAAACAAAAGGCTGCAAGGAGTGTGAAAGTATTTTTCTATCTGGATGCCTGACCGTTAGCCACACTGCCAATTTGCTGTGTACTTAACCCTGTAATGTCTAATGTTGTAAGTGTTGATGGGTTATACAAGTCATTGTGCTCAGCAAGTGAATTTGGTCTACCAGCTGTGTCATAAATACATAGCTGGTTGAAACATCACTGTGGTCAGTAAAGGTCACTGTAAGGGAGAATCTGCCTTTACCCAAGGTGTGCTGACCCCGGAGTTGATTATGCTGAGAATAGGATGCAAAGAGTACTGTCTCCCTGCACAGGAGTAGCAGTGCTGATTTCAAAAAAACATTGATTTAGATGCTTTTTCAAACAGTGTGTTTAATTCTCCATAACATTTGAAATATTTGTTTAACATTCAGAGGTCCTGTACCCTTTCCACTTGGTACAGCTTACTTCTGTATCATTACTATGAGGTGGGCAACAAAAAGAACTAAAAAGATTAAACATGGGATTTACCTTCTTATGCAGACAGAACAGTTTACTACGGCATACATGGGTAAATAATTTCTGTTTGAACTTAAGGGAGGAAGTTAATTATTTTATGATTACAGTTTTCACTTAGGTTTTATATCACTAGTCCTTAATCAGCTTTTGCTAATGAGGTGCACTCTGAGAGTCTGACTAGGTACACGAAACCTTACAAAACCTAGGTAGAAACTGGGCTCCTTTAAATTACTACTTTCAGTTGCTGAGAATAAGTAAGCATAATTAGTGTTCCTGCATTTTATTTTTAACCTTCGTACATGTTCAGTTCATGCCATTTTCAATCGTACTTATTGGTTCTTGCTGAATAAAGTAATGTGAAGCCTATGGTTTTGAATGTCTGCCAGTAGCATCTTTAACACTTTGAGGTGTGCTTAATATCTAGACTACTAACCTCTAATCCCCCATGCTACCTGGTATGTGCAGCTGATGAGAATTTGTTTATAAGATGAAGGAAGGATTGCAGATTCAGGCTGTAGTACTGTCTGCATGTGCTATGAAGCGAGTTTCCAAGTTGGAAATGCAAAGGTTGGCATGTCTTCAATGTGCTGTCCTAGCAGCTGGACTTCATTAAGCTGTGGTGTTAATTACTGGGAGACGATTGGTTCTGAGTGCATACTGAAACACTTGGGTTAACTCACAGAAGGGTCACCTTGAAGCAGAACCTCTCACAACAAGCTAAAGCTGCCAGTAATTCTGAGTGGGTTGTTCGACAACAAATTGTACAATGCAGTGATTTAGAGGAACTGCTTTTTGTTTTACTGTGTCAGAACTAGTGGGAAAATAATACATATACAAAAACAAAGGTATAGAGAACATTTTTTTTCCAACAAACTGTTCATATGTGATATTGAAACCATTTGCAAAATATCTAGCTTCAGTTGAAAATATTGGTATGCTTTAAGTTCCAACACTAAAGAAGTAATTCAGACTGTTACATGTCATAGCACTTGCTCATATTATTAAGATAAACCTGTGTACAGATAATTGTCAGACAAAAACAAGAAATGGGAAAATTAGGTTGTTGCTTTTTCCTCTTTAATTCCCCATCAGGACTGCTGTCTGTATTTTCTGCAGAAAATCAATGCATTCTGATTCTGTAATTTCCCATGGTGCTCTACTCGGAGCACACTGTGCCGGGAGAGGTGACATATACGGTCATGGCAGCCTGAACTTTTTTTCAGCAAGAAGAATTCATTGGAATTTCACAACCTTTGCAGGCTTTTGTGAAAACACTCATTTGTGTTTGCGGCAGGCTGCTAATGGAGGATGCCAGGGTTTGTGAATCCCACCTACAATCGGTGCTCGTTATGGCATGGAATGCACTGTTAATAATGCATCTGTGAAACTCAGCTGTGAGGGAGCCAAGTAATTATCCCTCCATAGCGTTCTCTGCTTCAGTGTCATCACAACTGGGGCTTCATTAAAAGTCCTAACAGTAGAGATGTTGTGTGGTGTAGCCGTATATATATTTTTTCATTTAAATTATCAGCCATGCCATGGCTCAGAGGTAATTTGACTTTTTGAAACCAAAGAGCCCCTGTGAATTTCCTTCCTTTTCTCCCCTTCGCTATAGTACCAGCTGATCAACCCCAGAAGAACAAAAGGTTTATCTGAAGCTATGAAGCATATATTCACCAGCTTCTGGTGTCTAGATAAAAAAAAAAAAAAAAAAAAAATCAAAGTGTTCCATTGAACGTGTTAATACTGAGCAAAATGCCCACAGCCAGACACTAAGCCATTACAGGGATTTTGGTATTTAAAAAGGGATGCAGTGATCAGGACTTCAGCAAAAGTTTTCTGACTTTTGACTAAGTTAAAACAGCAGAATCTGAAGTATTTCAAACACTTGAATTTTTTTTGAATGATTGTCTTTTTTGCCTTTCCTTTCGTCTGCTTCGTACTGCTGAGTGAAATCTTAAGTGTATTTTAACGTAACAGTGTATTAACCCATTCTCATGCTGCTGTGAACATTCCAGAAAAATCTGTTAAAAGTAATGAAAAAAATGAATGCTGTTTGCTGGGGCAGAGGCTAAATGTGTAATGATGAATCTGAGACACCGATTCTGTTTCATGCATTACTCTTTGTGGTTATCCTAAAAATAGACTGTTACAAATCCAGTAATGCCATGTTTAATTTTCAAACCGACGCTATATACCCTTGTTTCTTCCTTTTTTTTTTTTGTTAGAGCATTTTGTATTGTTTGAAATCTGCTTCCATTAAATATGGTGGTTTATGTTAACTGTTAGGATCCAGGAACAATAATCTATTTTCTGAGTGATTCCAGGTGTATTGGGAGTTTGTGACTTATACCTAGCTGCTCACTATGAAAGTGGTGTCTGCAAGACTCAAACCTAAGACTTATGTGATGTAGTTCCTTTAAATAAACTGTTGTTTTAACTACTGGTCTGTACTGCAGGTAAAGTTATACAACAAGATGGCACCTTTGGCTGTCATCAGATATCCTAATTTTCCTTCCTGCTATCAGTTATCTTCCCATGTATGAGAGACCAACATTTCATGGCACTCCTGTGTATTGCTGATTATCCAGAATATTGTCTTATTTTATGGGGCTGTTCCTTGTGTTGCCACACTTACTGCTGAAAGTCATGATGGGTCTTGACCTCGTTGACATGATGGGGATCTGAGATGTACCTGGTTAATCGGGGAGCCATCATGGGGACAAGGAGAGGTGTTTGTACTCTTTATGAGTTGGATATGCATTGGGATGGAATTAGAGGCAGTGTGTAAGGCCACAGATGACACATAGATACCTGTGTATACTTTTTAAACAAACATACAGAAAAGAATTTAAAATCACCACATGAATGACATGGAAGTAAAGTTATTTGGATCGCCGACTTTAGTAAAACAAGGAATAGAACATAAAAATATATAATAAAATGATATTGTTTGGGGCTTTGTCCCTATACCCTTTTGTTATATTCCAAGTCTAATGAATATTGAAGTCAGCAGTGTCATTCAGTGGTCTGCAGTGTCCGTGAATTGAGTGTGATAGCCTTATGTTAGAATAGTCTGCTGCTATCAGATGACTACACTGCCACATGCAACCCTACAGGAATGCCGACTAAGGGATGCTTTGTCATTGGGCGCAGTCTAATAGTATTCCTTCCTTCCTTTGATGCTTCTCTTTACTCATTTTGTCTTTTCCCTGAATCTCAAACTTTTTTTTTTTTTTTATAAACATTAATGGAGGACTCTGAGCTTTGTTGTCAGTCTGTATATATAATCTATATGATCTTTTATTAGCCTTACAAATACTCTTTCCCTTCTGGTTGAAGGTAGTCTGCTAGTCTGCTTTAACCATTCAATATAGTTTCAAACTTGGAGACCTCTTTCCATGGTTGGGCACAGGCTGCTACAGACCTCATGATTTTATCCTTCCTCTTCAACACCATATACCTTTGTCTGTCTGTCTTTCAACATCTTCAGCTTTCTGTTACATTGGAGTCTGCATGTCCTCCCCGTGGTCGAGTGGCCTCCGAAAGACATGCGTGAATGGGCGTGCCTTCGTTGAAGGTTGGGCGTCGGGCTGGGAAGTCGGCACCATAAAAAAAAATCTATTGCCAATCATCAGCGG
This sequence comes from Protopterus annectens, assembly GCF_019279795.1. Taxonomy (NCBI): domain Eukaryota; kingdom Metazoa; phylum Chordata; order Ceratodontiformes; family Protopteridae; genus Protopterus; species Protopterus annectens. The sequence goes on along the minus strand of NC_056742.1, from coordinate 403,795,490 downwards.
ACTGGAGTTCTGCTGTGGCGACCCCTAACCGGGAAAAGCCGAAAAGACAAACAACAACAACAGCTTTCTGTTGTATAATCTGAGAGTTTGTGCTTTTGTGCTCATGGTAGCATCATTATTTCCTGCAAGTTTATGGACCACTCTTTTCTTTTTATTTTATGTCTTTTATCTCATCCACTTCCCATCCTGACCTCTGGTCCCAAGGCTAGCAATGCATTATTTCTCATATTTTTGTTAATGAGATATCAGAGCAAGTGTCAAGTAACTGGCATTGTCACAACTTAGAAGAGAGTTTTTTTTTTAATTGTTACTCCACCCACACACCCACCCCTAGGGCCGTGGATGTATTAAGACATGAGAACAGACTAGAAGCATATATTCCCAGGTACTCTTCTTGCAGTATGAGGTCATCAACTGCACCTTCTCCCAGGCTTTACAAAAGACAGAACCCTAATGCCTAGTCCCCTGCCATTGGTTGTTTGCCACTAATACTCCCACCCTGACAGTCGCTGAGTCCTCCTTTAACTAGGTCACTACTTAACATTTTCTTGCCCTACTATACCATCAGGTTACCCGCAGGCTTTATTTTTCGACTAGTCTCCTTAGGAATCATTGGTTTGTCAGCTTCCTGGTCTGCTATTTTGTAAGTTTTGTGGTTCCACCATTTTATTAATTTTGATATACAAGGTACTGTTTCTTATTTTGATGAGAATTGTCTGTTCCTTGTGTTGTCTGCTAAGGAAATGTTTTAGCGATGTTTAGTAGTAGATGCTGTATGGAGGTAGTGTAACTGCATATTATACAAACAATAAACAGTGTGCCATCCAGACCTCTCATCTGTCCCTATTTTGGAGGAACTTTCCAATTTTCTGGCCTCACTTACCCCTGAACAGGATATCTCTATTTTTGGAGGTATGTCCCTATTTTCAGGTTTGATTTACCCCTTCATACAATTTTCTGGATCCCCTTCATCACATATAATTTTTGAAGCTGTCTGGTACACAGAAAACCATACCAAATGACCAGCATTTTAGGGGCATCAGTAATTTAAAACAATTATCATACTATTTTTTAATGGGATTATATTTTTTCCATCACTTTTGTTACTTTCTGTTATTAAACATGTTTCTGAGTAGTATCCCACATTCCAAGCAGGAGAAGTTATGTGCTATTTTAGCATTCAAGTTTTATGCCAATTATTTGTCCATATTTTTTGCTGGATGTTCCTACTTTTTAAGGGCCTTTATTCCTACTTTCATTGTTTGCAGGTTGAAAAGTATGGTGCCATTTCAGAGGTAAAATGGCAGACACACTGTGGTGGCTCGTGCCATTGGACTGCAGCCCCCCAAGCTGTGAACTGACTGTGAAAAAAAAAACATTTTTTAAAAAATAAAATTGTATATTACTGTATACAGTAGTATATACTGCTGACTGTGGCTGCTTAGCCTTAGCTGCAAGTCCAGCTGTCTCGCAGAAGTCCTGGAACTCGAACTGCTCATGCTCAGTGAGTTCCAGGTTTAAAAAAAACAAAAAAACAAAACAAAAAAAAAAACAAAGCAGTTTCTGTAAATCTGGACTGTTGTAAAAACAGTCCAGATAAAGGATAAAAGGCGTCAGTGTGATGCCCAGAAGTTTATGCGGCTTGTAACCGCAGTTTTGTGTAAGGGGTTCGGACTGCCATGCCTGCAGTCACATACATGATGTCACTAACATGGATGGCTTCTGATTGGTTCTTGCTCTCTTCCCTCACTTCTTTGAGTGCTGGGATAAAGAGCGAGCAACAGTCACTAGCACTCTAAGCACTGTAGTTGCTTGGTTTGCATTACAGAGCGGAGTTCAATTGCATGTTTGTTCAGACGATCATGGACAGACAGTGAGTGACTGTGATTGAGCTAGCTGAGCCTGACAGGACAGAGTGTGTTTTTTTACTTACTGGTGGTATGTATGCATTTACTGCCTTAAACCTTTTGGAATCTTAAGGACAACTTTGTTTTTATTACATGCTGGCTGCTGTCCCTGTCGCTGAATAATTGCTGATAATAACTGCCTTTCATTTTATACAGTGCCCCTGACTTTGCCATTGCCTTCTATTTTTAGTGCATTTGTTTTGTGGTTTTATCACTTTTCTGGCAAATTGTAGAGGTGTGCACTCACTAAATAACAACAGACTTCATAGCCTTCAGAAACCTGTTATTCTAGCAAGCAAGTTTTTTAAATATATATGATGACTACTACTGGTATTTAAAAATTAAAATCCATCTCTGACTGTGGGGCTTTGTCCCTATTTATTTATTTACTTTTCCCTGATGTTGTGTTAAGAGGTTGAGAGATGTTTCTAGCAGGAAAGGTTCTAGCCAGGATGTACACTGGAGAAACTGGGAGATGTTTGCCTTACAGTTACAGATTCAAAGAAAACAGTACAGCAATCAGAAATGTGTTTTAATGACAGACTTCATAGCCTTCAGAAACCTGTTATTCTAGCACGTTTTTAAAAATATATGATGACTAGTATTTAAAAATCCATCTCTGACTGTGGGCCTCTGCCCCTATTATTTATTTATTTATTGTTTTTACTTTGCCCTGATTTTGTGCTAAGAGGCTGAGAAATGTTTCTAGCTATGTGATGTGATGTACTGCGTTGTTTGCAGGAAAGGTTCAAGCCAGGATGCACTTTGAAGAAACTCCTTACAGATTGAAAGAAAACAGTACAGCAATCGGAAATGTTTTCTTATTCTTTATTTTTATATAAAATATTCTAAGTTCCTCAATTATATTTCCATAAAGAAAGCATTTAGCAAGCCAGCAACACTCTGATATCCTGCGTTGTACCTTATACAATATTAACATTGATTCTTTTTTTATATAATGTAATGATGGCATGACAAAAAGGTGCCCAGATTATCAAATTTAAATAAGTGAGTGAATGAAAAAGTTAAGTCAGTATGCTAATAGATTAGACAAGTTGGAACAAGGTGGTATAAATTAAAGCAGCTGCCTAAACTGCAGGAAAAGGTGGTTGATGGAAGATGCAATGTAAGAGATGTCAAGACACTTGATCATTTAGAAGAATGTTTAAGTACCTGCTCATAGTTTCTTACAAAAAATATAAGATAATGTGCCTGTATCTCACAACCCTAAAGTATGATGGTATTCTGGGATAACCTAACCTAGTAAGAACAATATATATGGACTAGCTGCATTTGTTATTATGTCTCTTGATATGTATATATGTGTGTGTAGTATACACACACACACACACATATATATATATATATATATATATATATATATATATCTATATGTAAATATACACACACACACAATTTACATGCTCTAAATTAGTGGCACATCATTAAAGATTGAAGTTAGAAAATAATGACAGACATTTGAGTGCAACACTTTATACCCTTCAGAAAATTCATACTAATGCTAAACCTGTTCTATCAACTTTCTAGGTTTGTAAGAGCAATATTTCAGAATTGTCCCGATTTGTACCACTTTTCTTATGGCTTTGTCCAGATTTCTTACTCTAAGAGGTATTGTGTGTGTGTGTGTGTGTGTGTGTGTGTGTGTGTGTGTGTGTGTGTGTGTGTGTGTGTGTGTGTGTGTGTGTGTGTGTGTGTGTGTGTGTGTGTGTGTGTGACTACAATATATAATTAATTGTAAAGTAAGTAGAGTTAATTCCCATTTAGCCAGCCTGATGGTGTAGGGAGATAAAACCCTGGCACGAAGGATGACCATGCTTATCCTGGATAAAAATTCATGCTGTCATGGGCAGATTTTTATCCAAGCTCTTGTGCAGACCAGTACTTAGAATGATAGCTGAGCTGGGTATGTTGGAGGGCTGAAGAGACAGGGTTATTCCAGAGCCTGAGGAACTCCGGTCCCCATCAGGCCGGTCCTCATTGCCTAATGAGAATCAGCAGGATGACAGATGTGACACTGCTGGCATCTAGCTCCTCTCTACCTCTCAAACCAAAGGCTCCACTTCCCCTTCCCTTCCCACCTGTGACAGCCGCAGCCATGAGGTTACCATCTGGCTACCCATGCCCACTCCACTTCTCTTCTCATTGTCAGCTTGGCCACACTCAGGGTTTTGCACCTGTCGTGGAAGTCAGGGGTAGTGGGAGTACCACCTGATAAGATGATAGTGAGTTGGTGGGGCACAGTACAGGAACAAAAAATAGAATTAAGACCCATTTTAACCATTTACATTTTCATTATATTTTATGTTTCAAAATATGTACATTACATTTCTGTGAAACTGCAATGTCTAATCTTGTGTAGTAGCTGGGTTATACATTAATAAGAATAATGAATGTGCTTAAATAAGTGCTGGATTCAGGTTCCTCAGTGGTAAAATTAATAATGTAACCTAGAACCTACTTCCAAAGTGACAGGGATCATTCCTTTTCTATTGCCCATATTTCTTTTTCATTCTCTCTCTCTCTCTCTCTCTTTCTGTCATGCATGCAAGTTTGTACATACATGTGTGTTTTAAAATATGCAAGCTAAATTCTTGCTTTGTTGTTAGATGTAAGCTAGCAGCTGTAGAGGACAGCATGCTGTGTTAGTAGAATTAGCAAAATGTGTCAGTTAGAAAAAGAGAAGATACTAATTTCTACAAAGAGCTGGTAATAACTTATGTGGATATGGTATTTACAGTTTTCAAGATCCTAACTCCATTATGACCTACTTAAAATATAAGTTGTCAATCACAGAGCAAAGAAAAAGATAAAAGTGCACAGTTGAAGACATTTGATGAAAACTTAAAGAAGCTTAATTTGTATACCCCCAAAAAAGTAAAAAGGAGAACATAAAAGATGCATTTCATTACCTCAGATGTATCCGTAGTCCAAAAATATGAATATTTTTTTACAAAAATATGCAAGAACAAGGGTTATTATTTAAAACTACATATTACATAGTGAGCTTAGGGAGAGTATAAGAAAAAGTATGTTTTTATTTAAAGAAAAGAAGTCTTACACTTTGCAGGCTTTACCCGTAAACTAAACAGAATGCCAGTCTATCATGTGTGGTCCATAACCAGTGTAGTAATCCTTTAAGCAATTTATCTTGAGCTTGTTTTCTTGTTTGCTGTTCATAGGTTCATAGGTAGGTATTAGGCTATTGGCCCTAGGGCCTAGATAAGCCTAGCCAAAAATTTACCCTGGCTTTCGCCACCCAAGAAAATTATTTTCCTGTGCCCCTGTCGAGCAGAGCCACATAAGTGATCCCTGGGGTGAATTTCCTAATTCATTTTTTACTTTGATCACATTTCCCCATGGAACAAGTAGATAGTTGTTGTCAGGCAGCATGTCTTTTCTGGATAAGAAACATTTTTACAAGTGGGGTATCACAGAGATTGCTACTTTCAGCATGTTACTTGGTACTTTCATAAAGCTGAATATAAATTATAATTAGAACTGCAGTGCAAGAAGAAGTGGTTTGAGTTGAGTGCTGCTTTTTTTTATACTTGATTTTGACTGGCATTCCAGTAATGTATTTAAAAAGTAATTTATTTTTTCATGCCTCACAGCCTTTTTGTTTTCATCTTGATATTAAGTAAGGTATCATGCAGCCAATGTATTGAAATATTTTTTTTTCTACAGTTCATTTTGTCTTGATTGGACTCTCATAATGACGGTTTGGCACACAGGGTGGCATATTTAATTAAAGTTTCAGTTTTTGTGGTTTTGAGCATAGCCCTGCCTCTTTCTGGTTGGTCACACCCCTTCCCATTGGCCCCACCCATTCAACTGTCTCCTGAAGCCCCCCTTTGATTTGAAGTCACCAGCCACCACTGTAGACACATATTGCATTTCACAAACCAATTTACTTTACCACACAGCTGCTACACTTAAAGATTATAACACAGATCCTTACCATTTTGAAGCAAAGCTGTAGGATTAGGGTTAATGTTTTTATTAAGGGCTGGGTCTAACGTTTTAGAATTAGGATTAGAATGTTAGGTTTGAGATTTAGGGTTAGAATTACTACTTTTAAATGGCATTGGTTATTCACAATGGTTGGGGAATAACCCACACCTACATTCCACAAAATAACATATGCAAATGAGTTACATATATTACTACAAATAATTAGCACATATTTTTTTTTATGTAAACAGCTTTAGTCTGTTGTCATTCTACATTTACTTGTCATAAAGTGAATACAGTAGGTGGTTATAACATGATACTCAAGCACTAGTTTATAAAATCAGAATTTAACTTATTGTATACATATTGCTGTAATTTAATAAAAAAGAATATTCATGTAAATGAAAATATAAATTAATAAATTTTATTATATAGAAGCTTGTGCAAGATGTCCTCCACATTTGTTTAGAGAAAAGGTGAGGCTATATCACCTGGTTACTGTTCAGATTCTCACAGTGTATTCATTTTTCTCAGTTTCGAAATGTCTCCATAAATTCAGCACATAGTAAACAATACATATACTGGTGAAGATTTAAAAAAAATACTGCTGTAATAAACCAGTTCCTAGTTTGTGGCTTTAGTCTTTCAGATTTTCAGACAAGATACATTTCCAAGGGTATTAGACAAACGCAGTTGTGTATTTTTTGTTTACAGTCCAGATGTTTTGGATTGCTCCAAACCAAGATAGAATTTTGGGGTAATGGTTATAAGTTGGATCGCACTTTCTCACATGATTCTGTGTGGGTAGGATCTGACTTGTTCTCAGTTCTGTACATTAGCAGCTAATGTATTTTATTTATTTATTGTTATAAATTATAATTCAGCCTACCTATTTAAATGTAACGGAAGTTGTACCTACAAAAAGTAGTTTGTGACCATTTAATGAAGGGAAAAAATATATACATGTATAGGTTCCTAATATATATATATGTATAGGTTCATAGCTATATATTTTGCTAACACCCTATGGGGCTTTTTATAAAGCCCTGCCATGCGACCCAAATATATCCCATGAGTTATTGTGCCTTGGAGGTTATTTTAAGGGGTGGCATGATAGATAAGGTATGATTTAACAGCTACCTCTGTCCATCAGAGATATAGGTATCAGACCAGGGGTAAATTTCCCATCCACTGGTCCAGGTTGTGCTTGAATAGGATTAGGGAAGGGCTCAGCTTGACATGGATGGAAACCCTATTTCAGGGAATGGGGATTCTCTGAAATACATACCTGTCCCTCCTACAATTCCTGTTAAAGTCACAACAAAGCCTTATATAAGGTTAGGCATACTGAAATTAGACCTATTTGTTTTTTTTTTCAGGAAGTCAAGCTTCCCTGCTAAATTACTCCCTGTTATGGGGCAAAACCCCTCTCATAGACTGATATCACACAACCTTGGGGAAAAAGGTGAATACAAAACAAGTTAAGTTCACCTTTTCACAATTCTGACCTCATTTCATTTCTGGCTTTTTGTTTCTGTATTGTTTTTCATTCTTGATGTTTTTGACACTCTGCACAGAATCTATGGTATTTATACACACACATACGTTTGTGTGAACCAGGTTGACCCACATAGACAGGAAAATTAAGGGACATGTTCATGACTGCAATGTATGCAGATAGATTATCATGGGACTGAAATTAAAGTTGTCCACATTGCAACCATATGCCTGAAACAATTTGCAGCAGAAACTCTGGAGAGAACAACTCCAGGTATATAAGACTTAGTAATGCAGGGCAATTACTGTACTGTAATAAATGTTGGTCAGATAAATTTCAGATAATTAGATAATTCAGCCTTGTAAGCTTGGTTATGGCTTCACAGTGGTGTATGTCAGCAGTAGACAATGCAGCTCTATTATAGGCTAGCCTGGTTTCACTGGTTATGATTATAGGAAGGGTACTTATTACATGGAAGGCATATATAAGGCTGGACAGCAGTAAAGCACAAGTTATAACTGTTATGATGTAGTTGGTAATAAAAGCTTTGGCTTTGTATATGACACACTGCTTCTGACTGTTTTTTCTAATTTGTGGAGTTTGATGAACGCAGTCAGACCTGAACTCATTGTCCAAAATGACTCCAAGAAACTGAGCTGATTTTATAACTTCAGTGAGTGTGTATTTCACAATGGTAAGAAGTAAGTCAGAAGCTAGAAGTGAAGGGGCTATACTGGATTTGAGAATGTTTAGGTACAAAACCTTGTCAAACAGTCGGGCTTGGGCAGAGACTATCCCTTCTCTGGAAACAGCTCCCCATCCATGTGAAGCAGAGCTCCTTCCTAACGCAATTCAAGTATAACTTGGACAATTGGATGAGGAGTAGGAAGTTCAGTCCTGGTTCGGCACCTATGTGTCTAATGGACACAGGCAGTCCTTAAATGGTTCACCTCCCAGGCCCCTGCTTATAAATGTTTCACCTCCCAAGCCCCTGCTTACACTTATCAAGGGTACCAGAACTTGTCAGAGATTTGAGATGCATGGCCATGCTTGAAAAGACCCCATTGGTCATTAGTCTAGTACACACCGATGAACCTATGCTTAATCACGTATTGTAGGGCTGACTTAATAGAGTTGGAACAAGTAGCACTGAGTCATTTAAATGCCAGGCTATCAGGGCTGCACTGCGGGGTTTCAACATTTCATGCACAAATATGGAAAAAGTGGACCAAACACAAAACCCTGTGGTGCAGCCAATGGGACTTGAAGATGATGTAGATATCGTTAAATTAAAAAAAAGTCATTACAGAGATCACACGGACCCAGTTTTAATGGGTTAAGCACTGTCATTCTGAATAATACAAGAACTTTATTACTGGCTGACATCATACCATCTGATGCCCTCTAATATTCCTTCAGGATAGTTGCTGAAACACTGGGAGATATCTATAGATAGGTCAGTACAGATACTCTGCTTAGAAAGAGTTGGTAGCTGACAGCATCAGCTGCCTTTGACATCTCAAGGAGCAAAGTGCTCACCTTGAGTGTATTTGGTTACATCATGAAGAGCTGCATCAGTTCTTTGGCTAGAGTGGAGTCTGTGTTCATGGTGTTGATGTAATGATAAACCTTGACATATGCACACATTCCTGTTTATTTAGAAAGAGGACTCAAAAGGTCTGTAAGCCAGTGGTTATTTCACTTCAGATGATGGAACAGACTTATGTAAAGGAATTATTATTACAAAATTTCAAAGCTTACTTGATCACAATGGCGATGGGGAGAAAGAAGAATGGAATACCATCTTTAGAAGTTAAGGCAGCACCCAGTGAACACAGCTTAAGATTCAGCAAAGGCTTTGTGATGAGGTAATTTAAATGTACTAAAGATTGCAGAAGTGCTGAGGAATGAAACTGAGCAAGTGTGGTACCTTGTACAACTAAGAAGAGCATAAAACTTTCAGGGAACTTCAGGGACCTACAGGCCAATTAACCTAACGGCACCGGCAGTGAGCGCCATCAAGAGATTCATTAGAGGAAGGTCAAGTGATTTCCTAGAGGACAACAATCTGCAGGGGAGCAGTCAACATGGATTTATGTCCAGAAAGAGTTTCATCCAATTTTATGACTGGGACACAAATGAGCTTGATAGCATAGTAGCAGTAGATGTGATCGTCCTGGTCTTTATTACTGCTTTCTTTGACTCATTCCTACATTTGTGATTGATAGGAAAATGATGGAGAGCTTTGAGATAAGACCATGACTGAGGAGCTAGACTGCTTCATGGCCAAAGGTTAGGACACAGTGTGTTGTGGTAAAAAGGACAATGTCAGAATTTTAGTCAGGGTTCTATGATAGACACGATATAAGGTTTCTAGTAGAGAGAGCTCTGTTCTACCAGTAATATCAGTTTGGTTAATTTACTGTACGTGTTAAAGCATACAGGTTTTATACTTTGCTGAGTGTTCCAGCTTTAATCCAGTACACCTCTTAGTTTACATGTGCCCTCTTCTTTTGAAGGGGATGGTATACATGCTTGTACTTCTTGAAGGCTTTATATTATGGATGCACATGTGGACTTATGTTAACTTCCACAGGAACAGTAAGGTAAGGCACTTAGCCTGATACTATATGCCTTTGAACAGTGTATGTGATGCGTTTATTTAGCTTTCGTTGAGTCCTAGGAGTTCTGGTGCTGTCTAAGGCTGGTTACAGTGCTGACAGAGAAAACAAGTTAAGGATACTTCTTGGTTGGGGTTACATAGATAAAGTTTCACAGATTTAGCATATGACTGTGAAGACTTTACTGCTGCAGTGAAAGTTTACTCCTGAGATGGGCTGCAAGAGTGTTCATTAAAAGAAAACTAATGCACTATATTTCCAAGGCCCGTATTCTTCTTTACTATTTACTATAAACATTTCATTTCAGTACAGACTTTGCTGATGCAGGTGTCCCACTGTCAGCTGTTTGTTTCAAGTGTCTAGGAATGAGCCATAATTTGATATAATATAGGCCTTGCACCAGATTATGTGTAAAAATTTGCACCATGTCTAGTTGTTTGAAGAGGGTAACTGCACATGTAAAATCAGCTCACCTGTTGATGCAAAGATTGCACTTTTCTGTACAATAGCAGTGACCCAGGTTAGACTAGAGACACAGAGCAGCTGAGGGGCACAGGCTTGAGTGTCCAGAGGCCAGGGGTCTGTCAGCATTTCTGGGCAGAAGCAGGCATCCTGCAGTTCACAGACAAGAGCGTGGCACGTGTGTGAGGGTACCATCATGCCTACATTCCTGGGAGATGGTAGGAACATAATGAAAAAGATCAACTGCCACATTTGTGAAAGCCACATTTTCTCCCTTAGGGGATAGAAGCTGGCTGTATAGCAGGTGGCAGGGAACAATAAAATTTTATTTGCATGTATGATTGTACAGGTTTTATTCTTTTATACTTTTAAGTCAGTGGCTGAGCATCCAGATAGTATCTCTGCTTGTATCCCTGCTTCCAGTGTTTGATATACATGGTACATGGGGTGATAACTCGTAACTGTATATAGCAAGACTGAAATGCAATGCAGTGGAGCTCACATTCTCTTGGATGACACATGAAGCAATTTTTTTGTGTTGGCTGTCACATGGAAACAGTGACAGATGGGATTTGCTGCTATGACACAATGGAGACCCATGAACATGTGCTCTGAAACAAAAATGTGCAGACTATAACCTATATATACACCTCAAAAATGAGGTTTAATAAGCAGGAACTGTTTTCTGTTAACAACAGGGAAAAAAATCTCTAAATGCATGATGATTTCTCTGTTCTGCCTTCTATAATCATTTCTTTGTTAGATAGGTTTTTCTCAGGAGTGGAGGGTGGTCTTCATTTACTTAGAAATGAAAGATGACTTCCGTCCCCAGAGTGTCTTTGCCTGTTTTAATAGGGGTTTCTTCTCATCACTGCATAGAGAAAGGGGTACCTGTCTTTTCATACAAGCAGGGTATCATTTGTCACACAACACAGTTGCATCTGAAGTACTAAATGGTGAAGGCATTACACTAAAGTCATTGTCAGAAAGTACTTGGAACTAGCAAAGCTAGTCATTGTCTTCTCTAGGGAGAAAAGGTCAATAGTCTTATGCAAGTAGTTTTGCAGTTTACAGCCAAAAACAGAAAGCAAAAGAAATGTTTGAATATTGTGCTGTGAAGGGAAGAGTCCTGCCGTGAAGCAGTTGTGATATTAGAGCAGATCTCCTAAGAGATCTGCCGGCTTCTGTGTACTGATAGGAGTGGCACATTCCCAGACAGCTGGTCTCTCAGCATGGGCTGTGCGTGCAGCTAGGAAGCTGGCACACTGGCAAAGAACAGGTAATGCTCTAATTTCCCCTGTGCAGATGCAGGCAGGAATATCTTAATTTATTGGTGTGCTGGCATGCAAGAGGGAACGCTGGCTGTGCAGCCTTGCATAACTATTAGTAAAAAAAAAAAAGAGCTGGTAAGGGCTTGACTTCTGCTGCAATAGGTTTGAAATAATCATTGCCTTTTGTTGAGTTGAATAAGGGCTAAAGAATTCCTAATAGTTTAATTATAGGCAGCAATGTAATATGTTGGGAGGAGATGCTTGGCCCCGTTCAATTGCAGAATGCAATGAATATAGCAACTTACTACATCGTGGAGGAAACATTAATTAAATAGAATTAACAACTGTACTTTGCAACAAATACAGCTTGAAATCGTATTCAGAGAGATCCAGAAGCAAATTATTTGGTAAATTACTAAGCATTTTTAAACCATTGAAAAAATTTGCAGTTGGTAATTTCTGTTTTGCAGGCTTCATGTTTATTGTTCAAATGCCAGTTTAGATCCTGGCAAATGTTTCATTTAACTGCTTCTTTTCTGATTCAGCCCAGTTTATGATCATCATCAGACATTTTGCAATTTCTTCTCAGATTGTAGTTGCATAGTGATCCTTTATCTTGTCAGCATTCTTGTGTGTTTTCTTTTATGTTGTATTGGCAGTCAGATCCTGTTTTGTTTACCGAATGTGATAAAACTAAGAACTGTTTACAAAGTCACAGCCTGGTGCAATTTGTGTACAGTGAATCAAGGAGACATGCTTAAATTTAAGTCACACAATGTGTTAATTACAACTTAATACAGTTTCATCTGCTTAGAAAAATAAAATCATTGAGTGTATAGATTTCTTGCAGCAGCTGTTGAAGTATGATATGTGAGGCAGTGGTGCAATGTGGGTACTAAATGGCACAGCCCTATAACAAGACAGACAGAGCAGCGGTGCAATGTGGGTGCTAAATGGCACAGCCCTATAACAAAACAGACAGAGCAGCGGTGCAATGTGGGTACTGAATGGCACAGCCCTATAACAAGACAGACAGAGCAGAGGTGCAATGTGGGTACTAAATGGCACAGCCCTATAACAAGACTGACAGACAGGTAGTCAGTCTATTTCTTGTTCCTGGGTTTGTCTTTTCTGTAGTGGAATAGTGGTGTTGCTCAGCTGGGTAAGGTACTTCAGAATTGACAGTGACTTTTTCATTTTTAGCTGTAATATAAAAGCCATTAAGGACTGAGAGCTGTGGAAAGCATTCATTTGAAGTGAGTCCACCTTTACAGAACCCTTTATTAAAGCATGTTTTTACAAATTTTATTGCCTGCTTTTAGAGAACAACATCATATTATTCCTGCTTAACTGATGATGGAGTTTGGTTTCTATGGCATGGAAGAGTGAATCATATCTCGTTTGACTGACTTCAGTGTTAACACTGAATATGACTAAATTTCATGGGTGACTTTTAAGAATCATAAATGAAAATAAAATGTCATTGCTTTGGCAGCAGTCATTTTCTTAAGTTGAATGAGTTATTTGATGAAAAAAATGCAGGTGTGTTCTGTAAAGCTCAGGGTGTGACCCATTCTGGCATTTTGTATGCATTAATGGTGGTCCATGTCATCCAAACTCGCTCAGAATTTATCCAGGAATATAAAATTCATCCGTAGATACCACCCCATGTTTTATTTAAGTATTTTCTTGCTACAGAACATATAAAAAGCCCCCCCCCCCCAAAAGAAGACAATAGTTGTGAGCTGCCAGTCTGTAATGTTTGCTCATAATTGATTCTGAGACATGTTTTATATAAAAAGAAATATTTACCACAGCTGTTATAGGTAGCGATGTGACTGCAATGGAAGTAGCAACACAAAATGCTAAAGACTACTGCCAGTGCAGTAGTGGGGGTGGGCCAAAACAGGTGCATGTGCCATGGTTACATTGTGCAGATTACACTCTGCTCTGCCTGTGAGAGAAAATGCACTCCCTTCAATTCTGTTTAGAATAATACTTAAAATAGTGCCAGTAATGGGACTATACAGAAACCCTGAAGCATCCTCTGCATACATAATCCTGATATCAGTGTTTTATATACATGCTAGGGAGGAATTTCTCACAACAGTCATAAAACTCAAATCCTCGTCCTGTGAATAGGAGCAACATATCACAGAGTTTTGCTGCAGCTGACAGAAATACCAGCTTTATGTATTTTGTTTCTAAATGTAGACTGTAAAGAAAAATGCATTACTGCTGATGCATGGAGTTTTGGTTTATTGTTCTTCAAAGGAAATGGCTGCATGGAAATTGTAAGATAGCAGCTGACAGATGTGCAGAACATGATGAGGTGCATACATCTACCTGTTATAATTTGCAGCTTTTAATACTTTTTACCTAAGGGAGAAAATGTATTCTGTTTTATTATGAAAACATTATGCAGTATTGCTAAATTACTGCACTTTTCAGTGACTTTTTATAAGATAAGCGTCCCAGCCAAGTGCTTCTACCTCCTGAGAAAAGCACTAATTTATTGCATTACTGCTCATCACTGAGTATAATATTGATATGCATGCTTTATGTTTGTGAGTTAAAATGCATGGCAAAAAGATAAAAACTGTTCCGTGCCCTCAACCTTTTTGCTGTAGGAAGTTCCTTATTGTGTAAGGCTTATTGTATTCATTATATAAGAGTTTTGGCATACATATTATTGACATTTTTAAACACTGGATAATAAACATTCCATGGAAATCACATATTCTTGTTCAACAAGGATTTTAATTGCAGACTTACTGATGTTAAACCAAAGAACCAGAACAATGTAGACCATAACCAGGAAAAAGTTTAGTAAAACAAAACATAAGCACTTTCATGCTCTCAGGAGCTTCATCAGGTAAGTCTTCATCAGTGCTTATGTTTTGCTTTATTAAACTTTTTTCTGGTCATACTCTACATTGTCCTGATTCTTTGGTTTAGCATCTAATCAGATCCAGGTTGCAGATACCTTGCTTACAGATAAGGTAACAAATCTCAACGCAATTACACACAGCGCTAATATCCAATACCATTATGGATGGTGCTAGTATTTCTAATTAGCTAAAAAAGTTTTTTTGAAGTCCTGGTGCCCCATAGCTTAGTTATTTTTATTTTGTAATATATTATTAACATTTATAGCTATCAGGCAGTCAGTGATGCCATTTCAGTAATGCTAATACATAGCCAAACTTATAAAGCATTTGAGGATACTTGTTAGTGCGTTTATTTTCACTTCCATTCATGGTTTGGACCTTTCAATTCAAGCCCCCTTTCAGCAGCTCCTGCTTCAGGATCTGCACTTCATTATGCTTCTTCTATGAAGTGTGGGATTCACCATCAATCTCAAAAAGTCTGTCGACTCCCTCTCGGGATCAAGTTTGGGTTGCAGGATTCAGACCATTCCAATGTTGGCTTGCCTACCACCTGCCAAGGTCCTCTCTTTGACTGCTTATTTCCAGTCCCTTCTACCTCTTCCAGTCCTCAATACAAGGGAATTACTCTGATCTCTGGGGTGCATGGCATCCACCAGTCCCAAGGTTCCCTTTATCAAACTTTGCATGAAGAAATGTTAATGGTATCTCAAGACTGTTTGGCTGCAGCACTCCCTTCTGCTGGAGTACCTGGTTCCTCTTTTAAGGATCCTCTCCCTACTGACCTGTAAACAGATGTTTCCGAACAAAGTAGGGGAGCCTTCTCCAAAAACCTCAAGGTCCAGGGTCTTTGGTCTTCTCAACAACTGGCAGACAATATCAACATGAAGGAGATGAGGGCTCTGCTACTAGCTCTACAGGCCTTTCACTCCCTTTGGGTTCTGGGTCCTCTAAAGGTTTCTACAGACAATACCACAGTTGTGATGCATCAACAAATGAGGAGGCACAAAATATTACTTTCTTTGAAGGCTAACTCTTCAGACTTGGCATTTTGCAGTCCACCATCAGTTGGCTCTTCAGGCGTTCTACATTCCCTCTGAGCAAAATGTTGTGGCAAACTCTTTGAGCAGGTCCAGGACAAATCCTCATGAATGGATGCTTCATAGGGAGGTGTTTCTTAACTTCATAGGTAAGTATGGGCTAACTCCCTCTTGAGGGCCATTTTAAGCCTTACCAATTTCCCTTGATGAGAATCACACCTTGCATCTTTTGTATATGAGGGTAATGCCTTAATCATTATGCCACCCCCACAAAAGTATCTTCTAGCTGGATTTAAACCCTTAATAGCCTCTATTATTTATATAAATTCTTTGGTCTTACATTTTGTGCCACATAAATGGCGCTAAGGTGAGAAACAAATCCAGTACCTTGTGTCTGTGAGGTAAACAATGTAACCATGATGCAACACTCCCCTTAATACTAGGCTAACTGCCCTGAAGGGGCCATAAACCTAGCCGACAACTTGAGGTCAGAATCAAACCCTGTATGTTGTGTCTATGAGGTGAGGACCTTAAACATTATGCTAGAACTGCTCACTGTACATTGTACATGAGTGGGATTCATTTCAATTAGATCTTTTTGCCTCCTCTCTGAACAGACAACTTCCCAGTTCTGTTTAACAGTGCTAAGTCATCTGGCTTGGAAAGTGGATGCCATGTCTTTGTCTTGGAAGGAGATGTTTCTGTATGCCTATCCCCCCCCTTTTCCTCTAGTACCAAAGTCCTTCTCAAGATCATGTGGGACATGCTGAAAATCTTGCAGGCGACTCCCTTTTTTTGTCCAGGCAGCACTGATTCTCCCTTCTATTTCATCTGGCCAGGGGCAGTCATCACAAGTTAGCTTGCAGGATGTATCTTATCACACAAGGTAAGACAGGAGAAGGGATCTCTCATTCACCATCACTTGCTAACCCTTCACTTGACAATTTGGGTGATTGTGTTTTGATTCCATTTAGACACCAATTTTATGAGGACATGTTTTGGGTTTTGCAGGAGGCCAGAAAACTCACTACTAGAAAATCCTATGTGAATAAATGGAAGAGATTTTCTATTTGGTGTCTCAAGCATGACCTGGACCCTTTTTCTGTGGGTATTAATATGGTCCTTTCTCATTTGTGTGAGTTGCTCATTTCTGGCTTCGCATATCCATCTGTCAGCCACTTCTGGCTTCTAGATTTGAAAGCAAACAATTTCTGAATGGTGTCCCTTCATATTCAGCTTCCAAGAAAGCCTATTCCTCCTTCTTGGAACCTTACTTTTGTTCTTGAGAAATTGACTAGGTTCCTGTCTGAGCCTGTAGTTTCCTCTTCCCTACAACATTGTACTTGGAAGACTTTATTGTTGGTCGCTTTTACTTCTGCCAAGAGGGTCTCTGACCTTCAAGCAGTCATGGCAGTTCCACAAGGACAGGGTGTCTCTTCTTACCAGTCCTTCTTTTATGCCCAAGGTGGTTAGGGTAATTATATGGCCTTGAGTCAGTCCCTTCATCTTCCTTATTTTTTCCCTTATTCACAGAATCCTAGTGAGAAGGTTCTTCACACCTTGGATTTACAAAGACAGGTCAGATATTACCTAGACAAGAAAAAAAAACACATCCGGAACTATGAGCAGCTTTTTGTTTCCTTTCATGCCAGAAAATTGGGTTTGGCAATATCTGTGCAAACCATATCCTCCTGGACTTCTTGCTATTCCTTTTATGGCAAACAGCTTTCTTCTTCAGTTTATGTTCATTTTACCAGGGCAGTGGCCTCTCCTGGTGCTTTTTCAAGAGTCTAGATACTATATCAATCTTGGAAGCTGCTACTTGGTCATCTGTTCACTTTCAGCAAACATTACAAGCTCAATATATTTTTGAGGGCAGTTTTGCCAGAAACATCCTTTATGGGTCCTTGGAGGGCTGTTCTGTGACTTCCTCCTCCCATACCTTACAGTTGCTTTTGCACTCGTTGACGAGTAATGAACAATGCAACAGTGATAAGGAAGGACATAGTACAGTTGTGTAAGATCTAAACATAACAGCAGATGTCCTCCTTCATACTGTTGCAGTATTCTGCCCCTCTGTCCTACCCCTCTGTTACTTTTTGTTGGTTTCCTTCTGGCTAAGGGGTGTTTCTTGCATCCTTTTCATCTTTTTCTTCCCTTCCTGGAAGTATGTGTTACTTCTTTCCTCTGGGGTTGGTTCTTCTGGTGCACTTCAGTTTTGAAAACTAGGCACTTGTGTATCATGAGTACCTTATACCTTGTGTAAAGACTTTGGTATGCTGGTGAGACATTTGGCTATCCTCAGCAGGCTATCCAAAGAGTGAAGAATACTGCAATAGTGAGAAGTAGGACATCTATTGTTATGGTAAGATCTTACACAACTGTATTTTATGGGACCTGTTGAACATCTGAAGGGAAAATTAGTAAGCATCCAGAAAGATGCCTTTTTTCTCAGTGGTTGAGGATGGAATAGCTCTTAGTTTAGTGCAGATACAGTTCAAGCTTGAGAGCAGAACAGCAGGTGTTGCATGAGCACACAGTTAGGAAGGTAAATAGGTGGATTTAGGATATGGGTGACCTAGAAATTTTTATGTGTGGATTCAGGGTACATATGACCCAGAAAATTAAATGTATTGATTCAGGACACACATGGCCCTGAAAGATAGGACATGCAGTGAGCCAAGCAGGTAAATGTAGGAATTAGAGCGTACATGACTCAAGAAGGTAGATGTGAATTTAGGGTACAGATTACTCTGGAGGGTAAATGTGTGGATGCAGGACTTGCATGGCCTAGAAAGGTACATGCGTGGATGCAGGGTCTACATGACAAAAGGAAGTAAATACCTGGCTATAGGATGCAGTTGAATCTGACTCCGAAGTTAAATGTATGTGTGTAACATGCACATGACCCAGGAAGGTAAATGTGTGGATTAGTCATACAATATGAAAATGGAGGCTGAGGGAATCAAACCCTGGACTACAGGTAGCAGCTTGTTAATGGCTAATAATTTAATCTTCTTTGCTAACTGTCATTTAGTCATTCAGTTTTACATTACCCAGTTCATCCAGTTCAGTGTTGCTGGGGGGAGGTCCGTAGGCTGTCCCTGCACTCAGTGGGTGCAAGGCAGAGATACTGTTCCTGGAAGATGCACCATATCATTCCACCACACTGTATTTTTATGAGAATGTAATGGAAAACTCATAATACTGTCTCAGTTGCTGGAAGAAGTGCCATCCCATGGAATGTACACTTGGAAAATCCTAATGGTTTTACCGTATGTCAGTGACAGTATGAGATTGAAGATCTTAAGCTAAGTGAGTCAGTATGGATATTTATGGACTTGGTGATCATTTGCTGGAAGGGGCTATATAAACAAAGTAAATAAACATGTCTACCTAGAAAGTAGTACCTTGCCATATCTATATAGGCTTCTGCTGGGGTGCATCCATTCAGGAGGAGTTTAAAGGTAAAGCATTAGTGCATGGTGTCACAGTTTAGAGCTAAGGGACATTTTACACCCATAATACATCAACACCCCACTAGAGTTACTTTTGCTGAGTGTAGCAACTCCACACCTACGTGTAGTGAGAGCTAAGTCAGTAGGTAATATCCTCATTTTGCTAACTAAAATACTTATATAATACAAAAAAATTACTGTAGAAAGTGCATTTGTTATGAGAGTGATCTGCCGAGACTACCGGAAGGCATACTTTGTGTATAAAAGAAATGTAAATCTGAAAGATCTACATATGAATAGCTTTTCACAGTGATGCCTAATAAAGAGGTGTACACTGAGTTGCTGAAGTTGACCCAGTTCTATGATCATTCTTCAATATATACATATACAGTTAGATGAATTTATTTAATTTTGTATGTTTAACTAAGGTAGTGGCCTGATCTTCAGAGGGACCCATTTCGACCACAGCCTGGAAAAAAAAAATCAGTTGTTTTGTAAGCTATGCTAGTAGGGATACAGTTTATTTTGCTTATTGTACTTGTAAATAACTTTTATATAGGCAAAACCAAAAGCCATTTCAAGATAATTCCACCTATAAACTGAAAAAAAAAATGTTTTGCATCATATTTTAATGATCTCTGCTTTGCTAATTTCTAATTATCACCTGATTGTAAATATTGCATGTTATTGTGTAGTTTGTTATATTCCAGAATGGCCTGATGGGCAGTGCTGTAAGGGTGTAAGCCTGTTTTGCTCCCACAATGCACTTTGTCTCACTGTAATATCACAAAGCCTAGCTGTTAATAAATCAGGTGGCATATTTCTGCATTCACTTGTAATGACAGTGCTGTGAGTCACTGACTTCTTTGCCATCTCCAGATCCATAATGTAACTGATCTCTGCTCTTCGTGTAAAGATTTGTCCTGCAGCTAACTTTGAAAAGAATTTCACTTTAGCTGTGTGTGTTCATTGTAAGAATTACTAACCTCAACAAGACATAATTTCAGGATGTATATTTGTACGAGATAGGCGCTCATCAGTAAAAACTGTAAGAGTGTGGGCTCCTATCTGTTATACAGGCAGAACACAAATTGCTGCCAGTAACAATGAGAGATTGTACAGGAATGAAGTCACCATTAAGAGAGGCAAAAGCACTCAATTTTTGTAATAAAACAGTGGATTTTAAACCATTAAAACCTGTATTTCTTCATGTGTTTATATCGTTTGGTTCCTTGTATTTGTTTAATGCATTTACACCATATTCTGAGTTATTTCTTCAAACTTAATGTATTCATTTTGTATGTAGTAGTGTTCATTTTATTGTTAAAAATGGTACTTTCTGCTACTAGCTTGTGTTGTATTCTGTACAGTGCATTGTCATAGTCACAATTTGTATAGATCTGATCATTAGTTTGGTATACCTGGGGTTCATTTTGAATTCCAGGGCAGCAGCTGAAATGTTTCAGTAGTTGATCAGTCCAATAATGCCCCCCCCCCCACCCTCAAACACAGGCACTATTAACAAATGCAAGTCACTAGAATATCTTTTGCTTTGTGGCAGTTAAATTCTGCTACTGGGGAAGTCACTAGGACAAATGGTACATCTCTCGATCTGACTTGATGAGCAAGCTAGAGAACAATTTTGGCTGTTTGGTTATTAAACTACAACAAAATGTTATTTGTAGGAAGAGCCCTTGTCCAGGTGTCCCATAACTTATTCTGTGTAAGGACAGTGATTTAACCTCTCGTGGTAACATTGATGGAGTTTCATTCCACATGATAGAAGTTTTTTGTTTTGGATGACAGTTTTATAGTTTTTTTACACTTCTTTTTCGAGGAAGAATAACACAGTGATGAACAGATGTACATAGTTAATTTAGTCACAATAAATAAGGATCATCTGATTAAAAAAATAAGAAAGATTTACACTCCATGTAACACTAAATTTCTAAATTCTTACTGACCATGGACACAACCCTATATTTTTGTACTCAAATTATTTTTGAATGGAATAGTGCTTTATTTTACCAAAACAGCTGAAAGAATATTTGAAAGCCATCATCTTATGTTGACCATGTTTCAAATTAAATTGTCTTTTATGATTTGCTATAAACCTTGCTGGCATTATTTTCCAGGTATTTTTAAGCTGCAGCAATAATATTCTTATTGAAGAAAACCTTCAAATACTAGCCCAGTGGAAAACTTTGTAGTGGGTAATGGCTGACTGGCACTGCTTTCAAATTTGAAGTCTTACCTTGTAACACTACAGCTTCAAGATCAAATTCAAGTAGGTTACCCAGTTACAATGAGAACTGTTAACAGCAGAGTTTCCCACTGCTGGGTTTCCTTTGTTTTTGTAGCATATGCTATTTAAAAAATGGGAAATTCAGGCCTTATATTTATTACTTATTAAGAAGTGTCTCCAAAGTAGCTGTACTTGGTGTTATGAAATGTCTGTGCTGGCATTTTGTGAATGTGCGCTCTGGATAATATTGTGACATCCTCCCTCTGGGCCAGTAATCAAAGAGCCTGAATCCTCACCAATGACACTGGAGAGGAGCATTCACTTAGAATAAAAGTAGATACACATTATTTCCAGATGCAGCTCTCTGCATCAAGCACAATTTCCCTTAAAAGCACACAGGGAGCACATTCAGTCCAGGGACTGGTTTCTCTCTCCAGGCCCAGTAAGACTTCCCCATGGCACAGCTGTAGAGTTGAGTCCTCAGCCAAATGCCAGTCCTCTAACACCCTCTCTGTGATATCAGTGCTTTGTGTCCCTGCTCCAAGCAGCTGACACACACACACACACACACACACACACACACACACACACACACACACACACACACACACACACACACACACACACACACACACACACACTTGGGAAAGGCTAGCACAAACTTGCTAGCTATGCCCCCTTTTGCTCAGACTATAAGGTAGTTACACTGCCACCAGACACTCCAAAACCAGCTACTCTAAGCTTCTTACAAGGGTACCCAATTATACTGGGTGAAATTAATATTAATACAAATGATAGTGTTTGACCAATGCAGTAAGGCTTTCAGGAGTAGCCACAGAGTCACCAAATAGATATAAGCACTCTCAAAGGTTAAAATATTCTCTGAAGGATCAGCCACAATGAAAAGTTTAACTATATTTAATAATAAATAATAAAAGAACATGAAAATATGGAATATCTATTTACAATAAACACCGAGTTTCAATCACAGGAAATATTAAAACAAGGATACATTTGCACAGATACAGGAAAAACAGTACTTAACTAATTTCACTGTATTTTTCTGGCTGGTCTGAGGAATTACTATTTCCTGGTCACTTACTAGAGCAAGGCAAGATGAAGTAGGTGAGTAGGTCTCCTTTGTCAGGTTCCAAAAAGAGATTTCCCTGAGACTTCAGTCTCATCTGGTATTAAAACATCATTTTTGTCCTGGATTACAGAATGGCATCACATACATCTGGTCATCTGACTTTGGTTCACATACAACCCCCTTTACTACAGGGTGCCAGGATTTAGCACAGATGCGTCAATAATACACACACACAGAGCTTTACTAAGATCTGTTGCAGCGTCTGGAAGTCACAAAACCATTTCAGCATTTTCACCCTTCCAGGGTAGCAATTAGTTCCCTGCTAGAGACAGTACAGCTGGATTCATAGTTCTTGATTTCCTAGACATTTTGTCTCTGGCTGCAGTCAGAACTGTAAGATACAATCTTTATGGCCTGCCAGGTAATTTAATTTCAAACTATTTTTCAAAGTTAGCTGGAGTTGAGCTTAACCTCTTCTCTTCCAGTATCCTCTGTTACATTATTAATGTCAGCAGTTATAATACAGTCTGACATACAGGTGTATTTATTTGCTGTCCAGCTGGACACACTTTTGGTACATTTTAACATGAGCAGCTCTACAAATACATTTTTTTAGCACAAGCATCTGTACAAATCAGTTTGATATACAAATGACATATAAATCCCCAAAAAACTCCAGCTAGCTATGCTGGCATATGCTACACATCTACTGCCCCATGTCTCCTGGCGTAGCTGCCAATATCTCACATCATCACAAATGTACATGCACATTGCTTGCATTATTTTTTAATAATTTTTGGGAGGTCTATCTACCCATGGTTCATAGGTGTATACTAGGCTAATGACCACTAGGGCCCTTAAAAGTCTAGCTATGCAGCCCATATGTGACCCACAAAATTGATTTGTATGTGATTTACAGGGGATGATTTACTGACTGCCTCTGTTCATCAGAGACGTACGTGCCAGACCAGGGGTGACTTTCCAATGACTCATGCATTGGTTCAGGTTGCACTGAAATAGGTATAGGGAGGAACTCTGCTTCACATAAATGGGTAGCCTGTTCCAGACAATTGGAATTCTCTGTGAAACATAGCTGTCTGTCTATTATGTCCTATTTATTTGTTTATTGACATTTGTTAACCGGAAAAGTCCACTGGGTCAGTAACCCATTTTTAGTGGAGGCCCGGGGAGAAAAGCTTCACAATTAAACAGTAAGATATAGACAGATGAAAAACAATTTTCAAGTATCAAATTAAATAATGTTACAAGTTTAACAAATTAAACAATATATAGACAATATTAAACTTAACAGTATGTAATCAGAACTTCTATAAACTTTGATAAACAGTTGGTAGTGTAGTACAATAATTTTAAGTTATTACTTTTGGCATTGCAAGAAAGAAAATGTCAGTTCTTGCTGGAAATCAGTTACAGCAGTAATAGTAGTATAAGACTGATACTGTCTGGCTAAGAGTTATTTAGAGCCTGTGGAACTGGGTAAGTATTAAGTAGTGCTGGTTTTATGGTGGTTTGCTTGATTTACACTGGCATGTGAGGTTGTCAAGAAAGTACGTTTTTAATGCTACTTTGTATGTCTTTGTGCAGTCTATCTGGGTAAAGTGGGAGGGTAAGGAGTTCCATTTCTTAACAATGCTATATGAAAACAAGCATTGTCCAGCTCTTTTATTGGGCTTGGTTACACTTAGTAGTAATTTATTGGAGGATCTAAGGGTGCGTGAAGGAATATAAGTTTGTATTATTGATGAGAGTGCTGGTCAGTTACTTGGTCTATAAATTAGTTTATGGGCTAGCATTAGTTGGGTATAGCAGAGATAGTTAGGGAAATCCAACCAGTTGAGTTCAGTGATTACTTGGCAGTGATGTAAGCAGTTAGGCTTTCCTGAGGCAAATTTAGCTATTTTATAGTAACAGGACTAAAGTTTGTTGCTGAAGGAAGAGTGGAGGTTAGTAAAGATAGCACTACAGTAAAGTATGGTACTTGCCAGTTTTGTTTGGTGTTTTTGTCCATATACAGTTTATGACGATAAAGCTTGTCAAGTTTAAAATGTGTTTTCCTTATTGCGTTGCGAATGTGTGCTTCGAAGGTGAGTTTGTCGTAAATTGTAATGCCCAGTAGTTTGGCTGATTTTACTATTTCTATTTTAGTTTTATCTTTAGCGTAGATTTTGAAGTCTATGTTTGGAGGTTTTGAAGAGAGTAGTAGAAGTTTTTTTTTTTTTTTGGCGTTTAGTAGCAGTTGAGAGTTATTTAGCCAAGATTCAATTTCTGTAAAGGCTTTTTGAGTGACTGTGAGGAGATCACAGGTTGTTGCAAGCAAAATTTAGGTCTGTTAATTGAGTAGTACTAATGCTGTTTGTTTTGCAAATCTTCAACAGATTCATCAAAACAGGTCAGGGATGCCTTGTATGCCAGGCAAAGATCACCTGAAGTCTCCATGATACCAAATAGACAGACAGGGCTTTGAGAGTTTAAGTGAAGGACATTGTGTTTACTACCTATATTCTTTTTAGGAACTTTTGTGAAAGTTCCAGTTGCTGCATGTGTGATCAGGTACATAAAGAAGGGAGCGTTATACTCTATGATGGGCCTGATGAGGGCCGAGTACAGTGGTATGATGACCGTTCTGGACCTAGATGACATATCCTTGCTTATAATTTAAGCAGCATAGAAGGATTTTCTTACTTCCTTGGACACCTGTTGGTCGAAGGCTAGGTTACTGTCTACATGTGTTCCAAGATTCCTGACTAGTGAAAAAAACTTTTAAGGGTGTTTTTTTGATGACATAGTTACCCAGAGTGGCAGGCTTCCCAAAAGGTACTATAATGTATTTCTTGGTACTAATTTGAAGCCATGGCTTTGGGCCTAAGTGTTTGTTTGCATTACTCCTTCCTGAAGGGTGTTCTCATCTTGTGGGGATTCAATCACTGCTCCCAGCTTGCAATCGTCTATGAGCTTGGTTAGCCAGACTCCTTTGACATTAGCTTTAACATCCAAGAAGCAGATGCCCAAGAGAAGTGGGCCTATCACAGAGTCCTGGTGACTCCACTGATGACCAGCCTCTTTGTAGTGGTGGTCTCACTAATTCTAACTTCCTAGGTCCTAGCAGTGAGTGAGCTAGCTATCCATTTTGTTGTAAGGGGGGTTTTACCTAGTTCTGTAAGTTTGTTGACAATGCCTGAGTGGGGTATTGTATGAAATGCCTTAGCCAGATCTAGGTAGGCAGTATGTGCAGTTTGTCCTCATCGGTTGCCTTAGGAACATTTCAAAGAATCCACCAGATTTGGTAAGCATGACCTTCCTTTGACTATGCTAAACTGGGATGGATCCAGTGTCTGGAGGTCTCCTATGCCCTTGTTGATAATTTTCTTTATAATTCTTTCCATGGCTTTGCAAATAAGACTAGTTAGACAAACAGGATTGTAGTTTATAGGATCTGTTGAAGGTGCTCTTTTATGAAGGGGGATGACTGTTGTAGTCCTCCATTCACATGACACAAAGCCTGTTTTAAGACTTTAATTAAATAATGACTCCAGGGGTTCTGATAAGTCGTATTTTAGACTATTCAGGTGGCATCCTGAGATGTTATCAGGGCCCATTGAGGCCATGTCCTTGGTGTTAGTGAGTGCAGCCTGTACATGCTCCCTAGTTATACTTGGAGGGGTTATGTTTGAGGGTATTATTGGGGAGATGGTTGGGGATGAGAGAGGGGTAAAGTTGGAACTGAGTTTTTTGCTAATAGGTTCGCTATATTGCCAGGCTTGGTGAATGTGGCACCATTAACCACCAGTTTAGCACATTGTTGTGTGCTGCCCTTGAGGTTTCTGACATAGCTGTGGAAGGGCTTAAGGTTATCCTTCATCTGGGAGGATATCTTAACCTCAAAGTTGACTTTGCTTGACTTAATTAGCCCTCCTAGTTGATCATTTACTTTGATGAGACAGTTGTTATCTTTATGAGAATTACTCTTCTAGATTTTTGCCATGTTTTTTTTTCATTTTGTTGTATATCCTGTTTAATTTAGGATGCCACAAGAGTGGTTTATTTCTGGGGCTAGTTCTAGACTTATTTCTGGTAGGTATAACAGCTTCTATGCAGCCATTTTCTCAGAGTTTGGAGGGGCATTGAATTTTGACAAACCATCACTTAACAGGTAATTTGCCTTGGGATAGTTTCTAACTCTTACTTGTTTTAATGGGATTATGATTTTGATTTCAGTGGAGACAGCTTTATGTCTGGATCTTATCAAGGAGGATGAGATATTGAGAGGTTGCAGCATTCTCTCATATTTGCGAGCACAAGGTCCAGTATGTTGGAGCCTCTAGTGGGTGTATTCACTATCTGGTCAACGTTGTTTGTATTTACAAAGTCCAGGAAAGTCTGTGCCTGTAGATTTGAGGGCATGTAGGATTACCTGTATATAGAGGGGTAGTCAAAGTCTCCCATGAGTAGGGTTTTAGGTTGAATGGTAGGTGTCTTCAGTAGGTCAAAATGCATTGTGAACTTTTTGGGACATGGAGGGTGACCTGTAGCTGTTTAGGATATGGTACAGGATTTCTTCTATGGTAATCTGCATGTGGAGGAACTCCAGTACATCATCCTGTTTGACCACCTTAGAGGTATGCTTGTTACTGATGTATATTGAGACACCTCCACCTTTAGTCCTTGTCTGTGCAGCTGCTGTTATAGAAGTGTGGAAGGCACTGAAACTTTGCACTGCCGAGGGTACTGTCTGCTGCTATAAACCAAGTCTCAATAACTGCAATATCTATATTCTCAAGTGTGAGGAGGACATGGAGGGTGTGTAGTTTTCTGTTTAGGCTCATGGTATTGAACAGTAACACCCTGAGGTTCCATTGAGTTGATTTTGCTATGTTGGTAGGTTTGTCAATTTGGTATTGCCTAAAAAAGGCAGTATGGGGGTGGACAAAGCCTTAGCTTGTATTTGAAAGCCTAGAGGGAAAAGGTGCAGACCATCCTTGGCAAAGCAATATAGTCTGTTGACCTTGTCCTCCCAAGCTGACAAATATTGGAGTCATTTAGAATGACACCAGAAAGACAGACAGTTGTTGAAATCAATAATCTTTTTGCTCATACTGTAGCATCATCCTCGGTGATGGTATTATGCTGCTCAGTGCCAGGCTTGTACCAGCCTGAGATACACAGTCTGAAAGCTGCATAATGTCTCTTTTCATATAGTCCAGGGAGGTACATGTCAGATCATTTACACCTACATGGACTATGATGGAATCATACTAGTACCTATATGGTTTGAACATTAGGTTTTCTGTCTTTATCAGCTATTTTCTACTGCCCTTTAAAGAGTCCTTCTTAACTATGGACAGTTTAGAATCTTACATTATATGTGGGATGACATACAGGTCTAACCCTGCTTCTGCTGAGGTCTTGACAGCTCTCATCACTCTGAGGAACCTCTTCTCCTTAAACTCTCCACTGCCATGCATATAATGGAGCATCATTAGAGTGAATATGTAACCATGCACATTTGGAGTTCTGCATCACCAGTCACCCTAAGCACCGCTAGGTGTCAACTGTGTGGTAGAAACCACCAGAAATCTCTCAAAGAGAAAGCAGACCAAATCACATGCTATGTCATCCACCTCCCCTTTTATTTACTAGTAGTCCAGATTCATTCCCAAGTCTGAATTTTCGCCAATGTATTTTTTGTGCTAGATGGTGGCATTTGCCAGGGTCTGTGTTCGGCTATCGAAACAAAATATCATCGAACAGCTGAATATTGTACATAAAACATCTAAACATTAAATTACCGAACACATCTTACTTTGAAAATAAACTTATGGAATGTCCGTAATTGGCCAACATCGCAAATGCAAAAAACCAAGGTGGGGGGCTGCACACCCCACCCCCAACTGTACATACCAACTCCAAGATCGCATTACAGTGGGGAATAGGGCAAATTTAAAAGGTTTCCTTCAGTTGTCTTATGCATTGCACTACTTCCTGGTTGTTGGCCAGCTATGGCCATTCGATGAACTTATTTTTAAAGAAAGACCTGTTCAGTAATTTACTGTTTAGATGTTTTAAATAAGAAATTTAGCCATTCAAGGAGCCAATGTAAGATGGGAGATGAGCAGTTTGGATTCAAATCAGGATGCAGCACAATTGACCTGATGTTTGCAGTGAGACAGATAGTTGAGAAGAAGCTAGAGATGAAGAAAGAGTCCAACTGGGCATTCCTAGACTTAGAGAAAGCTGATCTAGGCAGTACTGCGGTGGTTTGAAATCCCAGAAACATTGGTAGACTTAGTGCAGGCTGTATACAAGGACCCAATGTCTCAAGTACGAACAGTGTTCGGCCTCACAGAGGGATTCCCAGTGGGAGTTGATTACACCAGGATTCAGCTCTGAGCCCACTGCTGTTCATACTGGTGATGGATTATATTAGCAAACAGGTTGGAGGGGACAGATCAACAAAGTTACTGTATGCAGATGATGTGGCATTACAGGCAGAATCTGAGCAAGAACTTCAGCAAAAGATAGGAAATGGAATGCAAAACTGAAGGCACATGGGATGAAACTAAGCGCAGAAAAGACAGTGCTAATGGCAGCAAGCTGGGAAAATCAGAAGAAGCTGAGAAGTGAGATAGAAAGGAAGATAGTGGAACAGGTAAATAGCTTCAAGTATCTGGGAGGGGTGGTTGAGGAGAAGGGAAGGCTGAATGAAGAGGTCAGAGCTAGAATCAGAGGGGCTGCAGCCAACTGGCATAGAGTGTCAGGTGTAGTCTATGACGGAATAATGCCAAAGAAGCTGAAAAGCAGAGTGTACAAGACAGTGGTGTGACCACTACTACTGTAGGGTACAGAAACCTGGACAGCAAAGGCAGAGCAGATGAAGAAGCTAGAGGTGATGGAAATTAAGTGCCTGAGAAGAGTGTTAGGATGCACCCTGTGGGGGACAGATGAAGAAGTGAGGACATGAGAGCAGAAGCCAAAGTAGCTCCAATTGCAGAAAAGATCAAAGAGAACAGATTACAGTGGTCTGACCACATGTGCAGAAAAGCAGAAGACAATCTGGTAAAGAAGATTTGGGACAGACAGGAAGAAGGTAAGAGGAAACGAGGATGTCCAGCAGAGAGGTGGATGGATTGTGTGAAAGAAGATCTGCGATAGTCAGGCATGAGTGTTGAAGAAGGCAGGAGTGTGGCATTGAATGAAGAGAGATGGCAACAGTTAACATGATTCCCCGACCCCATGTAAAAAATGGGAAAAAGGGGGCTGATGATGATAATGATGATTTAGCTGTTCAAGGATATTTTTTTCGATAGCCAAACATAGACCCCATTTACCATAGGGTTTTTAACTTATAATACCTACATAGATGTGAGACGTCCATTTACCACATATCCATAGGCTGCGCAGGAGATTAAGGCAGATAAACTTTTTATAGTTTTATTTGGTCGATAAACGCTTTTGTAGCACACTGCAGCAGGATTGAATTCACACATCACACGTGTCAGGGTAACCAGCTCTACACACATTGTGGCTCACCAGGACATGTAGAAATGATGAGACAATTCATAAACTATGCACCTTGAAAGATAGTGTGGATAGTCTTGGATTTCTTGCATTACCAGGAAATCAGGTATATGCTGGATGATCATGACTGCCAAAGGGAACTGTCTCAGGATTTGTGACTAAATTTACTAGATGGTCTTTATTAAGGAATGCCATATGGCAGACATTCTTAGATAAGTGGCAAACACAACTGCTAGGATAAAGGCAAACAGCTAAGCAAAACAGACAGACTTGCAGATAAAGTGAGTATAGTAGGAGAACAGTAAACGTTTTCTATTGCCATGTCACAGATAAACCTCTTTTACAGGCTAATGGAGTTGGGTGCATTTTGCATGTTTGTGTTACTGTTAAATCGGGTGACTCCTAGTTCATTGAAGCATAGTGTGATGCTCTGTGGCTGAACTACAGAAAATATTGTTGGTCCTGAAATATTATTAAATGTAACATAAAGCCAGAACAATGAGAATTCAGTCTTGTCTTAGTTATCATATGGATGTAGGAAATTAAGTAACATCGTGTAAGACAAACAACTATCCCCCCATGCATTATGTCCACATGAAAGTTATGAGCGCCCCTCAAAGTTAATAGTGGGAAGCTTGTAGAAAAGTGCTCTTTGTTTGGGATACCTATATATACATACATAGATATACATATATATCTATATCTTTATCTATAGATGTATATGTATATATATATATATATATATATATATATATATATATATATATATATATATAAATATATATATATGTATATGTATATATATATGTATATGTATATATATATATATATATATATATATATATATATATATATATACATATATATATATATATATATATATATATATATATATATATATATATATATATATATGTATATATATATATATATATATATATATATATATATATATATATATACATATACATATGTGTGTGTGTGTGTGCGCACGCATGCACACACACATGAGTCTGTTTATGTATATAGCTTCAGAGAATGACAGAAACATGTGACACATTTGAAACTAATATTGTGAGGTATAATAGAAGGTGCTATATAAGTCCTGATCAGAGATATCCTGGGGTCATAACCTGAACATGAGATGAAATGAAAACAGTAAAAATGATTTAGATAACAGCACAGTAGTGTGTGGTGTCTTGTCTGAGTTTTAAATTAAACTTAGATGGCCTGTATCTCAGCAGAGAACTTATCTCTTTAAATGTCATACTATTTAATTTTAACTTACAATAAATGTAATTTATGATGGAAAAATTCTTGGGATACATTTCTTCTCTGTGAAAACAAAGAAACAGAAGCACTGTTTCATACCACTGTCATTTGCAGTGTATAATTGGAATGGGGAACTCTAAAAGTGTAGAGAAACATCCAACTTATTTACTGGTGTGGAAACTGAGGTAGAGTCCTCTGAAATATTACATTTTGATGAGAAACTGTATCTGGCAGATAAAAATTTTTAAGCTTAGTGAAGTATGCTTGATTATATTTCTATTGAGCTGTTGTGTTCGCAGAGCTGCACTTAATAGGATTGAAAGAAAAGAAATGTAACTTTTCATCACACAAGACAACAAAGAGAATCGGGGAAATGAAAATATTATTTCGTTTGAACAAATTACTGTAGGCCTCTCCAGGGCTGATTCAAGATAGCAGATGAGGAAAAGCACTTAAAAATCATTCCGTCAAACTAAATTTTTAACTACAATTTTTTTACAGATAAAATGTATTGGGAAGATTCAAAGAAGATTAGTGTGCACCTAAGAAACACTATTCAAATTTTAAGTACTAATGGAAGCCTGCATAAACTGTTAATGCCTATATATTTTCTCTAAGGAATTTCAGGTTCAGTTTTCCTATAAAAAACACATTCAGTTTATTTCATTTCTGGCTCTCTGCAGACTGTGTTCTTGTAATATCAGTAAGTGTTATAAATGTAATTTTAAGTATTTTAATGTTATTCCCCCATGATAATAAACTTTGAGAGCTAAGCTTTTTATTACTGAGCTAATGTTTACCTCTGATAGCATATAATTGTTTGCTTCACAATTGGCTCTTTGTTACTAGCCATCAGATCAATGCTGAAGTGAGAAAAAAAAATTCTTATATTTTAATGGTATTTTAATTACCATGAATATGAAGTGTAAAATCTGCACTTGTCGATTGTGGTGGCATGGCCTTTTTCTTCATAAATGAGATTAGCAAATTACTCTCAAGTTGATGCTCATGATCTTTTGAAATATTCTGGTTCCAAAAACGTTGGCGAATGAACTTGTATTCTGAATTCTTTCTGCCATTTAGGAAAACTGCTCCTTATTTCAGGGGCCTTCTCCCACATGATGATTCTAGCTAGGTACTGGGTATGGTTTATAATGTAAATGAAAGGTCTAGAACGTTCATAGTAAACTTTCATTTGTACTGAATTTATTCCTGCAGCAGTAGTAGCATATGTTTCTTTTTCCTGGTTTATTTCAAATGCAGCTGTCCCTCTGAAATGCAGTAATGGACATTTCAAGGCTAAACCGTTAATTTTGACACCCATCCATCTAAAGCTGCCACGCCTGACTCCTATAGTGACCATACGAATAGCCACTACCATCATCATTTTTTGATAGACTTGAACTGGCACTAACAACTTCAGAGGAATATATATTTTTTTCTGAAGTTGATTTCAAAATGTTTTATTGGTGTTTATCTACATGAGTTCCTCTTACTAAAGGTAATTGAGTATAGCTAAGATTTTGTTCTGCAATTTACCTATCTATTTACTAAAAAAATATGAAGTAGCAAAAACAATGAATTAATATAAAAATAGATGTAACTTTACTAATTAATTAATTTCACTTACTTGAATATGTTGCATGGCTTTTCCACTATTTTTGGGAGACAGTGATAGTCACTTGGTGTTGGCACACTGTTGAATATATGTTTAATTGCTTATACAAAGAGTACCTGTATGTACTAAGGTGGTGTTTACACTGCATCTTTTTGTTGTGAACTTCATGAAAGAAGCTCAATTAAGACTAGGGAATTTCTTTTTCACCTTAGTTTTTGTATGTATGATATTGCATATATTAACTAGTGGCTATGTTTTCAGTAATATATTCATATTAAAAACAACACCAAGTTATACTTCTGTGTATTGGAACTGTACTGATTTGTAAGATTTTAGCCCATATCTACACATCATTAGTAACCTAAAGAAATATTTGATTTCAACTGAGTATGTTTAGATTTATCCCAAATGGCAGGCAGGCTTCTTGAGAAGAAGAGGGAGATAGGAATGAATGAGTAAATAAGTAAATAATGGGCAAAGTGGCTGGTAACCACATGGAGCTCTTACAGAGTAAGAGGGAACACAAGAAATGTCCCTCAGCGGGATTGTCCTGGACCTGGATCCAGCCCTCTTTAATGCGTTTATCTCTGACCTTCACAGCATGTTAAAACTTATCATTTATGACATCAAAGTTTGTGGGGATAATATCAGATGAGAACAGTGTGTGAAGAGGGACCTAACAAGATTGGAGGTAAATATGTAAGCAGAAACAGCTTCCCTTCAAACTTTTCAAGTGACTGGTACACTGGGATAGGAGTGAGACTAAAAAATTGAGCAGGATGGGGTCTTGGTTATTATTATGTAAAATCGAAACCATCAGGCCCAAAGTAAGACAACGGTGGAGACGGATGCCATTCTTTCTAACTAGGGAAAGGAATCTAGATGTAATAAAATGGTATTTACTCCTCTGTCAAGTGCTGGTAAGGTCACAGTTGGCATACTGTGTGCACTTACGGATGCCATAAAGAAAAAGGAAGTCAGGGTGCTGGAGAAAGTATGGATAAATGAATCTAGAATTTAATGGAAATGGAGGGGCTGATGATGGGCTAAGAGAGTTAGGCCATGCTTTACTAGAAGAGAAAAAAGACAGAGGGAAGGCAACATGGCTATATAAGGCATAAATTGCAAAATGTGATGGAAACTCGCTGGAAAAGACATCTGATATTGTTTCCATATGCTCCTTGTCACCTTTAACATTGAAGGTGTTCAGAATTCTCCCATCCTTTGTTCACACCCCTCAAAATACTGAGTTTTGCTTGTTTTATAAACGGAGCTCCCCATTAGCACTCTTCAAGAAAAATCTTGATGATTGGATGGGAAATGGGAAATTCACCCCAGGGATCACTTCTGTGGCTCTGCTCGACAGGGGCACAGGAAAATAATTTTCTTGGGTGGCGAAAGCCAGGGTACATTTTTTGGCTAGGCTTGTATGGGCCCTAGGGCCGATAGCCTAGTACCTACCTATGAACCTATGAATGGATTGCATAGCCAAGAAAACAACAACATAGCCATCCTTCTTGGTTGTATTGATGTACCCTCTTGCTTTCAAATGACAAATCTCACTGAATACATCCTTCAAGGTGAAACTTACTTGGAAGAATTGTTTCCTTTAAAATGGTAAGATAACTTGAGTCCTGTTCTTAATTTAGATGTTTATTACTAAAAACTCTGGCAAGTGGTTGTAGCAATGGTAGGGTGGGTTAAAGCCTCTT
Source organism: Protopterus annectens (assembly GCF_019279795.1). NCBI lineage: Eukaryota > Metazoa > Chordata > Ceratodontiformes > Protopteridae > Protopterus > Protopterus annectens. The sequence continues at coordinate 403,760,900 of NC_056742.1, read as the reverse complement.
GGGATAGTACCTGCTCCTCCTGACGAGGCTTTAAATGTAGACTCCTTTAAGATTCCTGTTATGCACCCTAGATTTTTTTCTTGTCAGATATCAATACAGAAGTTAAAAAAAAAAAAAAAAGAAATTATATCCCCTATTAATTTATTGGGTGCATTTGTCCAGTGCTTTGTGTATATAAATACTATAACAAACACTTTGAGACAGAATTCTTATGTTCTGAAGTAGAACTGATATGTGTTCAGAAATGCAGCAAGACAGAAAGCATAGATAACATTTCTTGGGATGTTAATCACACAGTGATCTTACTAAGTCAGTCATGACAGAGGCTAGAGAGCCTTTTATATGTATGTGGGACCTGGAGTAAGGGAAACGAGTAGTATAAAATGAATGTAATTGTTCAGACTTAAATTTCATGCTCCTTGCTTAATCCTAATTACTATCATGTGATAATGGAAGATTTTTTTTTTTATCTGTGCTTGTTCTGTTTTCAGAACAGTGTAGCTTGTTGCTTGGGAACAAAAAAAACATACAAACAGGCAAGCTAAGCCATTCTTTATTTTACAAGAGAAATATGCAACATAATGTGATCTAAGTAGACCCGACAGGCAAACATTATGTGCAAAATCTGAATTCTTTGATTTCAAGCAATAAATTGTCTCATAAATGGTTTCCCTCTGTGTAGAAGAATTAGGCGTGTCTTTATTAACACATTCATGCAAACAGAAGACTGACATGGTGGTAAATTCTACTCGTAATCTGTCTCCTCCTTTCAAAAGAGCTTTATAACTCTCATTTAAGAGTTGAAGAAGCCATGACTGGATTTTAACTGTCATAGTACAAAGCATTTTCTTTTCTGTTGCTTTGCCATGCCTACTTGTACTAAAAAGCATTGAAGTTGATTCTCAAAGCTACACTGATCGAACACAGAGAAGTAGGCGCTATGCTAACATGTTGCAGGTCTTTCAAAAGTTACATTTTTTTGAAGTGAGCAGCTATACATATCATTTTCTGTTCCATCACTGAGGTAAGGAATATGAAAGTGAGTTCTCACGGAAGTGTTTTTCCTTAAATATTATTATATTAGAGAAAGAGCTGGCTCAGGTAAAGCATTAACACTGGGTACAGTTTGAAATTTTGATGGAAAGTTGTCCTGAATAATGTTTCTTAGGGTACTATTTATTTTATTTGTAATTGTTTACCAGGGTAGAACCCTGATCTACATGGAGCTTTTTCACACTCAGCTCGGGAGCACTGTTTGGTTAACTGATTGACTTAGAGTTGCACGGTTAGGCAACAGAGTCTGAGGGAATCAAACCCTGGACCACCTGACCACAGGAAACAGCTTGTCAACAGCTCCTTAAGCGTCTGTGCCTCCTGCCATAGTGCTAAGCATACAGTTATTACAAAGGAAGTCATGTGACTGCTGTTAGTGTGTGCTCTCGTTGTTCTTCTCAAGCCTCGTCGTATCGCTCAGATTATTTTTTGTTGTCTTATGTGCATGTGAAACCTGTAGTAAATTAAACATTTACTATCAACTCAAAATAATTCTTCAGACTTTGGGTTTTATCTCTTACATAACCCTCTGAGAAAACTTTCCTCTCTTTTTTGTGGAATGCTAACATTTGTACTCATGCATAAGATGGGCACTATATGCCGCTGCTAAGATTTTTCTTTTCATGTTACTCTTTTATCTAATTAAGTAGAAAAAAACTGGCACTCATTTATAATAAGTGTGTAACAAATAGAATCTGCTGTGCTATGTGGGTGCCCCATAACCACTTTGCTGGGGTCATGAGCCCAGTTTTCCAGCTGTATTGTCTGCATATTGCCAACTTGAGGAATCTTGCATAACCCGACAGTTGGAAAGTATGCGCTTGTTTGAAGATGGATTGTGTGCTTATGCAATGTGAAGCCTTCTTGTTCAACTTAATTAAAGCAAAATTGGGAAAAAAATGCATTTGTGCAAATATGACCAGCATCACATTTCACCTGCACATGCAGTCACACCAAAAGTAATCTACCCTAAATTAATGTTTCATACAGAATGGTGCTCTACATATGACTAATATTTTTTGTGAAGTGTCACAAAAACATACCTATCAACTGCACACATTTTTGTAGAATATCCAGATTTTTGCTCCATGTTTGGTCCGTTTTTCATAAAATTGTGGTTTTCTGGTAAATTAGTGGCAAATCATTAAAAATTGAAGTTAGAAAATAATGACAGAGATTTGAGTTTCAGACTTCATACCCTTCTGAAAATTCATGCTAATTCAAAACCTGTTATTCTATCAACTTTCTAAGTTTGTAAGAGCTATATTTAAAAATTGTCCCTATTTTCGGGCCTTTGTCTCACTTTTATTAATGGCTTTTTCCAGATTTCTTGCTCTAAGAGGTTGAGAGGTATGCACACAAACCTCTTTTCAATCAGTTTCAAAATTAGCTTTTCTGATAGTGGAACACATGTATTACAAAGGTGGGGATCGACTTTATTTTATGTATATGACCTAAACATGTGCTTTTTGCAAGTAGGTACACATTTATACATCATTTTGCAGGGAAGCTGCATACACGCTTGCAGCAAGACTTCACCCCCTCCAAAGACAAAACCACATTTGCTGTTTATTTCATATTATAAATATCATTAGCCCTAATTTACTGCAAAACGAGTCCATTCTGATATGAAGGTGCAGCACTCTGCCAGTAAATGTTGCTACTGCATCCTAGTTAGGTAGCTACCTTCTTCACTACACGTTGTGTATTGTTTTTGGTATTTTTATGCTCTGGATGACTGTCCATGTCGAAGTGACAACCTTCCCTATGTGCAAAAAGGGGAAAGGGGTTGAAGATGGATGGCTGGACTGATTTAAGTGACACTTAAAAATGAATTTGCTGTTTATTTCTTTAATTACTCTATATAATAAATGCAAAAATAATGTTGATTTGGTAGCATATTGTTTTGTAGCATAATGATTCATTGTTTTGTGTTCTGTCAAATGCATTTAGGCCAGCTGAGCTTCAAACAAATGAAATAGAACCATTTTGAAACTCATAGGCAATGTTGCATTTTCTCCATCTTTGGTGGTCTTGTTTTGAGATTAGTAACTGCCAGGCTATGTAAAAGATTAACTCTCCTCACTGGTAAGCAGAGCTGCATACTGCAGATGACATATTCATCTGTAAAAGAAAAGATGCTTGCTACAGGTTTCTTTGGTTAATCTGTTGCAGTTAGCACCTGTGCTGCTGTTGATGGTTAATACAGAGCTGGGCTGTAATTAGCAAGCATATTTTGTCAGTAATTAATGGAGACCTGCTCTGTAGTTAATAGCCATGTTGATATTAATAGTGCCACAATGTATGCTCACATCATAGAGCCTTACTTCCCTCTAGCTTGGTCACAACAACTCATAAATTATAGTTCCAATCCAAACATTCTCAAGCTGTTCATTTTATGAGCAACTGTCACAAAAATAAATAAATAAATGCCAGGCTTTTCTCACACTACATCCCATTACTTTAGTATTCTCAATCAAAGGTCGATGCATTTGTTGAAGCACAATTGCTGATAGGCACTGTAACATCTGTTACACTTTTTTTCTAAACTCCACCAGCCTTGTACCACCCAAGACTTGCTAACAAATGAGAGCATATTAAAATTTAATCTACAGAGAAGAGAGCAAGACAACATGAGCATGTGGCATTGCCACTGAGATCAAGCAACTATCAATTAAACCTATATCTTTAAGGCAGTATTAATAGTCAATGGGCAGGTAGCTTGGTTACAGTCTGAAGCATCTGTTTTGGATGCAATACCTCACAACAAGTGGTTCTCCGGTTCGATTCTCGGCTGGGGTACCTTCTGTGCAGAGTCTGCATGTCCTCCCTGTGGTCGCGTGGGTTTCCTCCGGGTGCTCCGGTTTCCTCCCACATCCCAAAGACATGCAGTAGGTGGATTGGACACTCTAAATTGGCCCTAGGTGTGAGTGTGTGCGTGTGTATGTCTTCTGTGGAAGGTTGGGCGCCGGGCTGGCAACTCGACACCATGAAACTCCACTGCCAGTCATGGGCGGACAGATGATCCGCTGTGGTGTCCCCTAACCGGGAAAAGCCGAAAGAAGAAGAAGAAGTTAGTGAAGAGCTGAGCTGCAGATAGCAGCTATGCTGATTTCAGTATGTAATGGGGAGCTGGGCTGCACATAGCAGTTATGCTGATTTCAGTAATTACTGGGGAGCTGGGTTGCAGATAGCAGTTATGCTGATTTCAGTAGTTATTGAGGAGCTGGGCTGCAGATAGCAGTTATGCTGATTTCAGTAGTTATCTGGGAGCTGGAATACAGATAGCAGCTATGCTGATTTTTGTATGTAATGGAGAGCTGGGCTGGAGTTAGCAGCCTTGCTGGCATCAATAGTAAATGAAGGGCAGTCTGCTGTGAGCATCTGTGCTGATGGCAGTAGCTAATGAAAAGCTGGCCTAGATTTAACAACAACAGTAATGGGCCACAGTCAGTAGTCATGCCTGTGTCAGTAATTTGGACTGCAGTCAACAACTGTGGTGATACAAGTACTTTACAAAGATTTTGACTGCATCTGGTAACCAAATGATTGAGTGGGGTTTTGCCTACATGGAAGAATTTGTGAAGTTGTTCTTGGTATCAGTTTATTATTATTATTATTTTCTTTCTTTTTGCAGATAAAAGGAGTCAGGCTGCGGTCACAGGGAATTTGGGCTGTATAATTCATGCAGTAAATTTTAGCTCAAAAATGATATGGTTGACATATTATCATACTTCATATATTTGTGGATAAAAAATGTTTTGTAGACAGAATGTTTTTCACATTTTTAGCATACAACGTATATATACACCTTAGTTCAGAATATGTGATGCTTTTCTGATCTTTACTTTGGGTTTTGATTTTTTTTTTTGAATTATAGCTTGACCTGATTGATCATTTGTTTTTAGTCATATTGCTGTAGTGTTGCAAATGAGAGGCATTGTCTGCAGGTGAATATATTCTGTTCACAAACAACTTTATAGTCCTTTGCATAATTTTATTATTTTCCATATGACTGGAACTATTTTGTGTAGTCTTGCTTGCCCATTGAGCCTGCTGATTGAAGAAGTGCTGTAGCACACCATTGTACAAACAGAAAAGATCTATATAGTTTGCTGACACAGTGTTAAGTCAGTGTTGCTTATGAATATTAATAACTATATGTATACATAACTTGCTAAATATAAATGAGGAGCCATGTCTTGCTTGAGAAAGTGAATGCAAAATCGCAGCCATATCTGTCTTTGCAAAGTATTCTTCTAGTGTAGATGGAAAAGTGCAGTCTTGTAACATCACAATTCTTGTATGTGCAGCATTCATTCATTCATTCATTCAATAAAAATTACCGTTAAGTACATGTATTTGTGTTTATTCAGCTGAGCAGTCATATCATGTAGCATTAGGCAGTGACTTGTGATAATATCCTTATTTATACTAGTAAAATGTTGAAGTGACACCCTGACCCCATGTTCAAAAATGGGAAAAAGTGGTTGTGAGTGGGTGGGTGGATGGATGGTTGGATGGGTGGGTGGATACAAGATGTGAGTACAGAAAACTTTTTACCTTAGGAAGTACATGTGGCCGTGTAAGAAGGCATCTCTGATTAACATCAGTAAAAAACTGCGCTCCCTCATTAAATCATCCAAGGCCAACTTCGAAAGAAAAATAGCCAATGACTCTAAGGATAACCACAAGACCTTCTTTAACTATGTCAAGAGTCTAGGGGCAAACTCTCAGATATGCTCCGAGCTAGTGCATAATGGCCATAAATACACTGAACCAACCGACATTGCCAACATCCTGGCTGACAAGTTCAGTGCAAATTTCACCCCCCCCCCTCTCCACCAAAGGGGCTAGCACCCATCCCAGAAGAATGTGGCGCTCCAGATATCTCAGACACACAAGTAAAGACAGCCCTTGCAAAGGCCAAAAACACAGCATCAATGGGACCAGATGCTATCCCAGGTTGTGTCTTACATGAGCTTCAAAATGAACTAACCCCCCATCTCAAATCACTATTCAAACTCAGCCTCTCTACAGGCTATGTACCCAAAGAATGGCGTACAGCAACAGTCGTACCACTCCACAAAGGTGGTGCCACAACTGACCCTGGGAACTATCGCCCTATAAGCTTGACTAGCTTGGTCTGCAAAGCCATGGAATGCATTATCATGGAGCTCATTAACAGGGACATTGGGAACCTCCAGACACTGGACCCCACCCAGTTCGGCTTTTTTAAAGGCAGATCTTGCCTCCTGAACTTGGTCGACTTCTTCGAAACAGTCACCAAGGCCATAGATGAAGGGAAGGTGGTCCACACAGCATATCTTGACCTCGCTAAGGCGTTCGACACCATCCCACACTCAGGAATCATAGACAAACTCACCAGCTTAAATATCAACCCCCATGTCACGAGATGGGTTGCCAATTGGCTCTCATACAGAACCCACACGATAAGAGTGGCAGGCTGACTCTAAACCAGTCACATGCGGAGTCCCACAGGGCTCAGTCCTGGGACCCATCCTGTTCAGTATATATTTCTCCGAAGTACAGGCAAAGGTGGAAGGACTGTGGCTAACCAAGTTCACAGATGACTGTAAATTGGGTGCAATAATTGACTCTCCAGCTGACACAGACATCCTGCCAAAGGGTCTCACAGAGACAAACACCTGGTGTCAAAGTCACGGACTCAAGCTAAATGCCAAAAAATGCATAGTAATCCCATTTGGGAAAAACAAAGTACCTACAAACTACCACATAGATGGGAATCCACTAAGTACAGAAGAAGTAATTAGGGACCTAGGTACCCAAGTAGATAGCATGCTCTCCTTTGATAACCACATAGCCAAAATGATCAGGAAATCCTTCTATGTGGCACACCTGATCACAAAGGGTTTCTCATCCAGATCCAAAGAGGTGATTGTGCCCCTTTACTCCTCACTCATTAGGCCCATAATAGAGTACAATGCCCCATTTGGGATGTACCTCACTAGACACCTGCAACAAGTAGAAAGAGCACAGAAATACCTCACTAAGAGGATTAAGGGCCTTAAATAATTACCCTATGAAGCACGACTAAAAAAGCTCCAGCTCTTCTCAGTCGCTTACCGTCTGCTTAGAGGTGACCTTTGCCTGACCTATAGGGCCATGTCATACCCTGAACTAAAGGACATGCTTCACCTCAAAAAAACAAGATCCCTCAGAACCACTCGTTCTAGTGACTTGAACCTATGTACAACAATAAACAGGACATGCTGAAGGGATAGATTCCTGTCCCAGCGACTCCCCTCACTCTGGAATAGAATCCCAATCCATATTCGACAGAGCTCCTCTCTGACCCTCTTCAAGAGAAATCTTGATGAGTGAATGGGTAATCGTAGGTTCTACCCTGGGATCACTTCAGGAGCCCTGTTGACAGTGGCCCAGGTTACTAATCTAATGGGGAGGCGAAAGCCATCACTCTGTGGCTAGGCTTATAAATGCCCATGGGCAGATAGCCTAGTACTTGCCTATGAACAAGATAAGCAGACAACAATCAAGATGGCAGTGCTCTAAGTGCAGTCCTGGTGTTTACATTTTATTTATTTATTTTTAATTTGATTGGTTGGTTGGTTTTCATTTGTTTGAGTAAACAGACTGATCCTTGAACCCCTTTCAGCTGCAATCCAGGCCACTTGGCAAAGACATAACAATCAGTTGTAGAGTAAAGGCACAATGGAATCTAAATGTGAAAAAAAATAAAATGCATGAATAATAATGCACGTACATATATGTGAAGACTGAGACTAGATTAGCAAGTACACTTTATTGAAGTAGTATAACTTGTAGTACAAATGTTTGCCATCAATACATTATCATTTACTTTTAGTAATATGCAGCTGTCATTCCTTGCCCAATGAAATGTGTTATGTGCAGTTGTACAGTGTCAAGGAGCAAGTGTCTACTTGGAGTTTATTCACAGTGTCTTATGCAGTTGCTCTTACATTCCCTTTAGAGATATTCTAGTAGCCTTTCCATTAAGGAGTTTATTTGGTTTTGGGTATCCTAGAGTAGTTCCAAGATGGTGAAGCAGTCTTGTTGTTTAGTCATTTAGTCAAGTCCAACTCTTCTTGACCTCAAGGACTTTGGTGTAGCCAGGCATACTCTTTATACTCTAAAGTGTACATTTTTTCTTTGCATCACTCAGAAACAGTGAAGCTTTTCCAGGCTGGATTATGTCTGCAACTGTCTGAACTAATGCGTCTAAAACAGATGCATAGCTTGCTTACAGAGAGGACTGCTAATCTAAAAACTATATCTTTAATAGTTTTAGAGAGAACTGCTGAAAATGATTGTGTGCATTTATTAGCTGTTAGGGGACAACATTTTGATAGATGTGTCAATTTTTTTTCAATGCCAGGTGAGTTGGGGCAGTAAAAAGAGTCTACGAGTACAAAATGGAATTTTTTGGTTGGTTACACCCTTTTAACATGCCTGGTCTGCCTGTCAAAAACTGTTTCTATTAGTTCTTGCAGATGTAATATTCATTGCTTCAGTAATGGCGTCTACTCATTTTAGCCCGTCTTCTCCTTCTGCCTTTCATCATCCCAGCAGCAGTGCTTTCTGTAGTGAACCCTTGCTTTATGTTACCAAAGTACATGTGTGTTTTAGTTTTACTACCAGACTTTCCTGTGAGCACTCTGGGTTTATTTCTTTAAGTACTGACTGATTGTCTTCTTGCAGTCCACAGAATTCTTAAAAGTTTTCTCCAGCACCTCAGTTCAAAAGCATCAATTTTCTGGTGTGTAGTACAGTCTTACAGAAGGATTTTTTTGCAGATAGCTAGGGAGTATTACAACATTGATAGGAGGGTATTGTTTTGATCTCTTGTTGTGAATGTATTGCTTCACTGATGAAGTATTTTTAAGTGGGCACAGAAATTATTAAGAATGTTTGCAGGCAGGATAGTAGCTCTCACAGTCACAGGCAACCGTTTGGCCTTTTCTTTGACAAAACAGTGATGTTCTACACTATTTGAAAGATTTATGAATTATAATACTTTATTTTCAGTGGTCTGAAGGACTATTTTGAGGGAAAATAGAGGGATGGATAGGTAAGACAAACTCAACCAGCCTTCGATGTAATACATTAACTTCTTTTGTAAACAGATGATCAATTTTTGAGATACTTTTAGCTGCTTTGGCTTTGAGCTGCACTGTGTGAGAATGGAAAGATGATTGTTGATCAAGTACTGCTACAAAGTATTGAGTTTGGTGGTACTGGGGTCTCATTTGGTTCTTTAATGGATAAGGCCTATACAGAGGAGACTTATTATGAGGCCCCCACATACATTACTTCAGTTCTTAAAGTATTATTTTACAATGACTGGCCATTAGTATTAAAAAACGTGCACACTAATTAGCCAGCCCAACCAGCGTGCCCATTGTAAATCCCACAATATACCAATGGAAAAAGGTCCAGTCACCCGGACTTATTTCCGTTTGTATATTCCAAAACTTATATATTTTTTCCAACAAAAATTAAAAAAAACTATAGTCCGTACTCTGGACATACCTGAGAGGCAGCATGGAGGAAATACAAAGAAAATCAGGTACGTTATTTAAAACTAAAGACACGTACCTGATTTTCTTTGCATTTCCTCCATTCTGTCTCTCTCTCGCTCTCCTACCCCTAAAGTAGCCCAAACTTTTTTTTTAATTAATAAATAAAAATAAATAAATAAATAAAAAAAGAAAACAAAAATGGAGACTTTCTTTTTCTCCATTGCTTCCTATTCAAAGCATTGATATACTGGGTATGCGTGTGAGTCCCATACGCAGTACATCAAAACAACGCAGCAGTATATCACCAGCCACGGAAGAACAGTAATGCGTTATACAAAGACATTATTTAAGAAAAGTACGTTTTTTTCTTAAATATTGTCATTGTATAATAGCAATAACCGACTCTGTGGTTGCGGTATATTGAAATTTACCCATGGTTAGCTTTATTTAATCACACGGGCTTCGCTCTCATGATTCGACTACTTCCTATGTCTCAGTGGAGGTGGGTGAGTGAGGGGACTGCTTACTGGCAATATTCCTTGTGGAAGTGAGTGATGACCAGAGTAGACAGCCCATTACATGAGCCTCTTCAGCTGCAGTAGCTCTTCATTCATATGGAACTTGTAGGGCATAAGCAAAAAAAACAAAACACAAAAAAAATTGTCTGAATGTTGGCCCTTTCTGGTCGATCCTCACTCTGGTGATCGGGGAAAAAATGGGCACATGGGCCAGAAGGAGACTGATAGCCAACAGACAAAGAGAAGAAAAAAAGTGATTGTGCCTTTCCTTTTGCAGAGCATGTTTGCCTTAGTAACTTATACTATATAAAAACTCACAGTATATGACACTGGTTGCTTGATAACTTTACATTAAACCATATTCAAGAAGATGTATGCTATTTATACCCCAGTATAATTTTTTGGTATAATATGAGACTGTAGTGGTGGTATGACGTAGTTTGATTAATCTTCCTAATATAGTAACAGTTGTGCCTTACTTAGCCAGGTGTGCTCCTTTAACAACATTTAGGTATCCACTGGTTACCAGCCTGTATGTCATTCTGCTGGTAGTACAATTTTACCCACTAATGTTACACTGCCATTCCATTGCAAGCCAATATTCGACTTTGAGAAATGCTTGTTTATGCTGCAAATGTGTGTCAGCACATTCAGAGCTTTTACGCAGGACTAAGACAGGGCAATGTACAGCAGAGTGGTTGCAGGTGCCCCTTTTTGTTGGCATCAATTGGGTTTGTAGCTGAATAAATAAGGACAAGTGTGGCAGTAACTTTAAGGGTGCACACATTTCACCAAAGGAGGTTTAGATGGGCTGCCTCAGAATGCTGTGAGAGAAGGGGTAGTACTTGTATGTTAAAGGTAAAACTTCACTGCTGGCTATATGTTGTTTTCCCTTCTATATACTTGTCTAAAATGATGCAAAAAGAATAATAATAATGTTAATATATTTCTGATACTGCACATATAGAATAAAATTGCCATTGTAGGTATGCACAAGAGAGTCGCTATGTTTTAATGTTAACAGTACTGTTGAACCAGTGTGCAGACTGAGCAAATATATTATGTGGTTTTCAGCCTTAAGGATGAAAATTGTCAAGATTTGCTATTTGTTACTCTAATGGAGTGGTGGTATAACTTGTGGGTGTGTATGTATGTATATATATATATATATATATAATATTTATATTTAGACGTGTGTATATATCATAGGATGTTGTAACTACGTGTATGTATATGTGTGCAAGAGTGCACAGTCACATACTTTAACGGTGAATATGTGTTACTTACTGGACTGTGTGATCTTTGCCAATGTGTGCAAGACACGAAGTTCAAAAGCATTTAAATATACATTTGTAACTACTTGCAAACTGTATTATAACTTGATTTGTATACCCGTTGCTGTCTCACTTTGAAAAATATCTATAATACTCTTGCAAAAAAAAAAAAGCAGACAACCTGCTGAATTATAGTGAAATTTTTAGTTGGCACCATGCAGGTAAAATGTAACCAAAACTTGTCACACAGAGGAATATCTGTACATGGCTACCTATTCCTTAGGGTCCCTGTGCGTGAAGTTTTAAATCCAGTCACTTTTTCCCCTTTTATTACTGAAAAAGATTATATTGCATAAATAAAATATTTACGCGCATGATATTGCAGCTAAATGATCTAGGACACCTGCATTTCTGCAGTATACCTACTTGGTTTTTACTTTTATGTATTCCGTTGATTGGATTCTTATTGAGAATACACCATTGCTGCTGATTGTCCTGTGTTCCCATCCAGTTAGGTATAACAAGGGAATTAGAGAAGCAGAAAGGGAGTGGAGAGTTCAAAGCAGAAGTTGAAGACCTGGATGTGGCCCTCTGTGGGTCTGGAAAGAGGTGCTTGAGGCTTGAATAGAGAGATCCTTTTGAACAGGACTTGGTTCTGGTGGTACTGAGTGAGCTAGAGGAGATTAGCTGAGTCCGGAAACCACTAGCCAGTGTGTCGAACCTGACTACAGTGGTACTGAAAGGCCTTTTTGGGCTATACCAGCTTGCATTTACAGACTGGAACTCCTGAAAGTAAACCCAGATTCAGAGTTAAGATTAGCTTAGGACAGACTTATTCTGTCTGGACTCCATAAAGATTTTGAGGTTTGTATCTCCATCCGATATAAAAGCTTAATAGCCTGTGTGAGTGAAGGTAGGCACAACAGTGATAGGACTGGTAGAGAGATGGCTGAAACACAGGGTAAAGATGATAGAAAATGGGGGAGAATGGTCATCCTCAAGTCCTAGTAGAAGTGGGGTGTCACAGAAACAACCACTGTTTCTTTCCCATTTTTGGTTAGGATAGTCGTATGTGAAATTACCTGGAGTTTGTACTGTGGAGCCAAATGGGATGTGTCAAGAAACTGAGGTTGTTAGTAAGGGATGCAGGGGAGGGGGGCTGCAAGAGGTACTATAGATAATACACACTGACACTGAAAATATCTGAAACACAAAATACTGACAAAATTGAACTTGAACTAGGGAGGGGTTTATGCCCTTTCCCTACTGCTATGCATATATATACACACACACACACACACACACACACACACATATATATATATATATATATATATATATATATATATATATATAGATATATATATATATATATATATATATATATATGCTTTATTGAAAACTCACTTCACTGAAAGTCAAATCAGTGAGACCACTTCACTGAAAACTCACTTGACTGAAACTCATTTCGTTGAAAGTTATAAATGGCCTTTTCACCACTGTAGTGCGATCCTGGGGGGGTGTGGGAGGCTATTATAAACATTTTAAACTATACACAGTGATACTTACAAGTCTAATGAATAACTGTTTCCAGAAGACAATATATAACCAACATATGTGGGGGGGCTGTGCCCCCAACACCCCCCTTACTATATATACTAACTCCAGGATCGCACTACAGTGGGGAAAAGGCCATATATAACTTTCAACAAAATGAGTTTCAGTCAAGTGAGTTTTCAGTGAAGTGAGCTTTCAGTGAAGTGGTCCTAGTAATTTCATTTTTAGTGAAGTGAGTTTTCAATCAAGCGAAGTACACCCATATATATATATATATATATATATATATATATATATATATATATATATATATATATATATATATATATATATATATTTGGCAGGGGATGTGGGGGTGCATTGCAAAATGTTTCAGTGTCAGATTTTTCCAGTGAATTTCTATGTGCTTAGATTTTGTCACATTTTTAATGTTTTTGCAGGAAGCAAGCTCCCTGCATCCACTCTGAGGTCAGACACAGCAGTGGGGAAAGGGCATAAACCCCATCTTAGTACAAGTTCAGTTTTATCATTTTTTTTATGTGATAGACTTTTTCAGTAACAGTCTTTTTCTGTCAGTCTTATGTTGTTGCTGTCATTTTAGGTACACACAGATACACACACACACACACACACACATATATATATATATATATATATATATATATATATATATATAAATATAAATAATGTATAATCTATATATGTGTGTCTGTGTGTGTGTGTGTGTGTGTGTGTGTGCATGTATGTGGACCCAGAATTACTCAAGTGTTGATCATTACGAGAATGATGCTTGGTGAGGAGAGATCATTGATATGCTGAGGAGTAAACCAGGAGGCATAGATGTTGGAGAGTTCGGTTTCATTCTGCTGACATACACGACAGTGATGAAGCCTCACTTCATATGTTCCATACAGCTCTGTAAATCATAAATGGAGGACAAATAGCTAAAGTAATAAGGGCTCTTAGAGAGTATGGACTATGAGAAGATGGTGGTTCTTATCCCACCCAGTTTAGATGAGAGAAGGGGGCTGAAGGAACATGAACTTGAGAGAGAAAGGTCAGTCTTGGGTTAGAAATCAAGAGGAAAGACAGGGCAAGGTGAAGTGTACCTGTCACATTTTATAGACCAGTTTATTTGTAAGAGTAGAAAACAGATTTCTTCATAGAGAGGGTGGTGGCCCCATGTCATAGTTTCCATTCCTTTATTCATGTCTGGTAAAATTCGAAGCAGTATTAAGCAATGTATGTGATACAAGAATAAGGGATCGAGGTTGCAAGGGTCAACACAGCTGCATAGTAGCACTCTAGACAGATTTAATAAGCAAGTCAACATCCTTAGCTGGCTTTACATTCATGTATATATCTGTAATTAAACAAGAACCATCACAGAATACCAAATGTTTATCCAGGAAACATTGACCGAACTTACAAATGTGAATGAAAAAAAATGCCTTAAGAAATATTAACAGACTTGAAACTGGAACTGAATTTATAAATTCGTTCTGTGTGTGACTACTAGTAAATCCATATTGAACAGCTTTTGCATGTAGTTGTCTTCCATTTTAGTGTCACGCTCACAATGCTAGACTTTTTGAATGTATCATTTGCAACCAGCAGCACTCCATATTCATTTTTATTTGGCTATTAACCTGTGACACTTGCAGCCTAACCAGTGTGCACCCTAAATGGTTGTTAAAAGTCAGTGGTATCATTTTCAGCTGGATTCACACATGGATTTTATAGGAAGTGGTATAGAGATTATACTGTATGCTTTTTCTGCGCTATAAATATCTTTCCACCAAGTCCATCTCTGAGACTGCCACATTGTCTGATTATCAGAGCTTTGTAGTTTAACTGTCTTAAGTAATTCTTCTTCCATGTACTAAAACTTATTTTCCTTGCAAATGTAAGAGTGTCCAGTAGGCTCATTACTAAAAATAATAGTATCCATGAAGGTCATTTCCTCAAGATAGCATGAAGAGGAGCTCATTTTGTCTTTGCTTTAGTGGAAAGTACCAATTGCCATATACCGCACAGAGTGCATTGGGTAGTTTGCTGCTCACCCAGGAGTGGGCACTGATAGGCAATGGCTGCAGGGTAGCCTGCGGCTACTTTATGCTTAGTCTGTTCCCAGCAGAGGTGGTTTGCAAATAATGGTACAAATGGCATTGTTATGGGATGCAGGGGCAAGGATTCAGGGAATACAAACTGAAGATAAAGAATGCCTTCAGGAGGAGGGGAGAAGAATGTGGCAAGTGAAGTCAAATGATCACATTTAATTAATTTATTTAGAATGTTGAAACAGAAAGTGTATCGTGCAGTGCTGTCTCTTGCTTGAAGTTCGCTGTGCTTTTTTAAAATTCTTTGTGGTAAGTCCTGCACTAATTAAAAACAAAGTAACCCCCTGTAGAGCATTTTGTATATTTACTTTGCAGGAAAGAAAAGGGTTTGAAATCCCTTAAAGTAAGGACTGTGGAAAGACATGACAAAATAAAAATGAAATAAAAATAAAAACGCTTGTGGTAACCTTATATGAGCTGCTTAAGTACATTATTTAACAGCGCATTTTTTTTTGGGGGGGGCACCATGATCTTATCAAGCCCCCACCCCCTGTACTATTAAAACAGAAATGTATACTTTTTTAATGATTTCCTGATCTCCTTCACTCTGAGGTCCAGTGCGTAGGAGCTGTGACCACTTCACTCTTCACACATGTAATAGAGCTGCTTGCAAAATGAAAGACTGCGAACAGTAATTTAGGTGGGAGGGATATCTTTATCAGTAAATGGCAAGCATTAAGGCAGTATAATGACTGAAATGTAGCCCATTAGTAAGTTTAGTGAAAAGGTGTTAAAAGAACCCTTGCAGCCTCTCCATTGGCATGTTTTGAAGCTTGTTCAGTTATCAGACTATTAAACTGTTATTTTGATAATTAAGCCCACAGCTGTTGTGAGGGCGTTGGGGGCAAGAGCTGATCAAGCGGCAGGGCTGCAATGGATTGGCTAAATAAGAAAATCCGGGAGAAACACTGTAACAGAACAAATGAGCCTGATGTATATATGCATATTATCCGTGGCTATTAAGGACTGTCTGAGGCAGAGAGAAAATAAACGATAGCAATGGAAGAAGATGTATTTTTTTCAGAGAACAAATAAGACTCTATTCATATCTCACTTGATATTTACCTTACTGCTTTCATACAGGATAAATGATTAAGAAAGGTGTCTTTTTTTTGTAGGAGTTTACAGTTTTGAAAGTGTTCTTTGTGAACTGTAGTTTCTAATAGGAAAACAGCTTTGAGTTCTGATTTGTCAGTATATTAACTGAAACTATGACTGTTCATTTAATGAATTACTTCAGATGAATTTCTAACATTGCACATATATCTCAAATGTTTATATTTCTCTGAAGTGATAATTCTACAGAACATTATCTTAAAATACCTCTGAAGTACTGAACACCCCCACTGTCTGAAATCCCCTGAGGGTTTCAGTTTATCAGTACAGTACTTACATACAACAGTAAACCTGTATTTATCGACTTCCAATCAATACTCTGTCCCCTAGTAAAGGACAGTATAAAATTAGACTGGCCTTCAGCTGTGTTATTAATTAGATCCTGATACATACCCACTGCAGTTACGTGAGGAGGCCATTTTGGGGGAGTGTTGAACTTCTTTGAGTTCTAAGGCATTTGCCCTTGATTGTGGTTGTTCATTGCCATACTTGGCCGATGGATCTTTTGTTTACTGTTTAAAAGTGTATTTTGATAATTAATGCTGAATATAGCATTCATATCTGAATTTTGATTTTTTTTTTAATCTAGCCATTAAGGACCAGAATTTGTGATTAAATGGTATCCTTATTAACAAAAGAATAAAGTCTATATAAGCACAATATACCTTGGAAAACATTATTAGTTTGTTGCACAGTCCTTGTCTGCTTGCAAAGTATTATATGAGTGATAGCATATTTACATAATGCACAGCAAGAACTTCATGAAAGTTCAGCTTAGCATTAGTCCCTGGGCATGTACATGCTTGATCAGAAGATGCCTATTAAAATGCCCAGTTGGTATACTTGTCAGGGAGGTTTATTCAGCAAGTTTCTCTGTACAGAAAGTTAAAGGCCTTTATTAAGGCAACAACTTGTGGTCAGTCACGCCTTTGGAATTTTAGTTTTTGCACATGGCCAACAAAGAAGCATTTAGCTAACAGTCAGCACAACCCACAATGCGAAGATGAATAGGTATTGTCATTAATTTGTATGGGTACCATCTGTGGACCTCAGCCTGCCATAGGCTAGTGCCTGTGCTTGTCACAGAGATAGTCGACACCATTCCGTTACCTAAATTCGATTATGGCTTTTTTCTTTGTTTTTATCATTTTATTTCATTTGTATGTATGTGGCCACTGATCGGCACAAGCTTATTTCTGTTTTTTAGAGTGATTTACAATGTTTTCTAAGCTTACCTTTGTACTATGGCATGTTGTGCAAAAACTGCCTAACAGAACCTTTACCCATTAGGAGTTTTCAACAAGAAAAAAGCTTTAAAAAATATGATTTGCATACAAATGAGGAAAAACAGTAAGCTTTAACATTAGTGGTGTCACTGTAGGAAAAATGTGTTGCCTCCAGAGACTGTAATGGACACACCACCTCGCGTGCACAAAAGTACCCTGTTAAAGTATATGAATGCAGCACACATGATTCCAAGATAAGTAATTAAATACTAAATTTATTTGGGATATGATTTAATAAAAAGTTTATGAAGTTTTGTTTAGTAAAAACATCCCAAATACATAACCATAGACAACCATAGAAATGATTGTGGCACTTCAGTCATCAAATGCCATGATATATACTATAAAATCAAAAAATAACTGAAGTATGGGTGGGAGAATCTGTGAGATAGATGATAATGATGCACGCATTTTCTGCTATATAGGCCTGTGTATTGTGATGCAGAATGCAGGCATCATGGAGAAGGTTTGTCAGGTCATAAGATTCTCCCAATTCTGTTGTCATTTATGCTTAATAAAGGCTTATTCATGATGCACACACTTAAGGAGATGCAAGCACATTGTAGTTGGTGCTTCTAGAGTTGTTCACAGTCAGTCCATAAACTACTGCAGACTTTTGCTGCATTTATGTCAGTTAATCATAATGTTCTCTGCGAAGGGTCTGCATTTACTAATAGGTCTGTCTTTATCCATTCCTTTTCACATAAGATGTTCTCCATGTTAGGCCTTTGTTTTTCTGTATCCGTTTCAAAATGCCATTAACAAGCAGACTAGAACAAGTGATATTTATCCTTGATCAGAGTCTGTATATCTTCGTAGTTACATACCTCTGGTTTTTAATTACCTGGCTTGCTTTTACCTAGCAGATAAAAAATCCATTTAGGTAGCAGTGTAGGTAATGATTTAGGCACCATTTTAGATTGGTTCTACTATGAGTCCCTAAAATACATAAGCTTGTGTCAGAATTACCCAGCAACAAAAACTCATAACTAACAGCTCAAGTACACATATGCTCATAAGACATGTACTCGAGCATGTCCACTTGCAAGCCAGTGACAAAAAATGAAAAATAAAAGTGTCATCTACCCATTTCTCTAGATATTGGTTATGCCAGATAACAACTTACCTGTTTCTTTTCTGTTACTCCTTTCTAACAATTGATTTGTTTTGCATTTCTGAGTTATTTGACTGTTTTTGATTTAAATAACTTTCAAGGAGAATGCTGCGCTCATCCCCAACCTATGAAATAATATTTCTGTCTGTCTCCCCTAAGCTGCCCACCTTGTATTTTCAGAATGTAGCCTCTTAGGTCTATGCCTTTTTTAAGATGGTACTCACTTGGACTCTTGTACTTCTAAGCAGCTTAAAAGTTTCACAGGTTTCTGTCTTGTACCTGTCTCTGGCTTTTGTCTTCAGAAGTATACCTTTCACCCTTCTTCTGTGCTTCATGGTGTACATTATGTACCACTTTTGTTGCCTTTTTTTTTCACTTTTGCTGTATGGCCTTTGTACTTAATGTATCTGAGTAAGACAACACTACTCCAGATGCAGGCTTTTCAGCCATGTACACAGACGGATATGAAACACTTATTTTTTGGTGAAGTAGTGTTTACCAACATTCTTCCAGCAATTCTTTGCCATTTTATTTTTTACCTTTAAGTAATCTGATATTGTTTGGTGAAGTAGTGTTTACCAACATTCTTCCAGCAATTCTTTGCCATTTTATTTTTTACCTTTAAGTAATCTGATATTGTTTGGTGAAGTAGTGTTTACCAACATTCTTCCAGCAATTCCTTACCAATTTTTTTTTTACCTTTAAGTAATCTGATATTACCCTTTAGTCTCATTCCTCCTGTGTTGTTGTTGCACATTCCTTTCCAGCTGTATTGATTATTTTTATTTATTTATTTATGTTTTTTCTTTGTTTGTTTGCATAGCGGCATACCAAATTGGTTTTACTGCATCACAGTACTTGGTCTTCTGATGTGGTTTTCAGACAAAGGAGCCTTTGGTCCAGAATCTGCATTTCCTGCCTGTGTCTACGTGGATTTCTTCTCATTTTGCCTATGTCCTTCCACATCCTAAATGTGTGCTGCAAGTGATGTTCCTCCAAAGTCCCCATCTGGTGTGTGTGCGTGTGCGTGTGTGTGTGTGTGTGCGTGTGTGTGTGTGTGTGTGTGTGTGCGTGTGTGTGCGTGTGTGTGTGTGCGTGTGTGTGTGTTTGTGTGTGTGTGTGTGTGTGTGTGTGTGTGTGTGTGTGTGTGTGTGTGTGTGTGTGTGTGTGCATGTGTATATGTGTGTGTGTGTGTGTGTGTGTGTCTGTGTGTGTTTGTGTGTGCGTGTGTGTGTGTATATGTGTGTGTGTGTATATATGTGTGTGTATATGTGTGTGTGTGTGTGTGTGTGTGTGTGTGTGTGTGTGTGTGTGTGTGCGCGTGCGTGTGCGTGTGTGCGTGCGTGTGAGTGTGTATGTGTGTGTGTGTGTCTGTGTGTGTTTGTGTGTGTATATGTGTGCGTGTGTATATGTGTGTGTGTGCGTGCATGTGTATATGTTTGTGTGTGTGTCTGTGTGTGTGTGTGTGTGTGTGTTTGTGTGTGTGTGTGTGCGCGCGCATGTGTACGTACTGTACTTGGCTGATACCTCATTAAAATTAATTCCTCAACCTTATAGATAGTCATTGCCAGGAGAGGCTCCATCTTTCCTCTGTTCTTTAACTGGATTATACAAGCAAATGGAGGATAAATGAGTGAATTTTAGCTGCTATGTTACAGAGTATTCCTTCTTATCCTGTGTTTCTGCACCTTCATGTGTACTAACATTTTTGCATATTTTTATGTCATGAGTCAAACAGCAAATATTTTCTTCCAGCCCTTGTACAGTGTCATTAATATGATGATGAAAAGGATTTGCTCCGCTGGTGCCCTTTTCCCTACTGCTTGTTCACCAGAGCAGACTCCATTTATATGGCGGCTTGTTTTGTGTTGTCTAGTCAATGTTGTTCCCCTTGTTTCCATCTTGTGCACCTTTTCCCATTTGTCTTTCGACTTATTGTGGGGCAGCATATCAGAAGCTTAGAAAAAGTTTTAAAATCACCATATTCTTAATGCTTTATGATCTGCTATCATGGTTGTCCAATCAAAGACCTGCATTTGTTATACCATACAAAGATATACAGACGTGTTACAAATTGATTCCACAATTTACAACCTTAATACCTCAGTCTGTTTCCCTGTGGACTTCAGACAAAACTATGCTATCAAAATTCTGCCTAGCTGTATATATAAATATGAAACTTTATCATTTTAAGTGCATTTTTGGACTCATCAATTTTGTGCTAGTTCTAAATAATGTGTTTACATTTTTTTAAAGGGGCTCAGACTGTATCCTTATTCTCCATGTCTTGTCAGCTTAAAAAAATAGTTTTTTGTTTGATAACTATTAGAGTGACCAGGAAGAATTTTGTTAGTGCTGTCTACTTTGAAGGCAAGATGAGCTGATGTTCTGAGGCTGTAAACAGCAGTACATTTAAAATATAAGCCTGCTGACTTCAGTGTGCTGGTATATCCTTGTGGGGTATAACAAATTCTGCTCATTTTAATAAAGGAATTGAGTCTGGATTGGAATGACTCTTAAGATTTATCTGACATGACCTTCCTGATATGAAGACGTATTGTTTTATGTCATATGGACCCTGTGACTTCTAGATATTCTGTAGTGATATTCTCCAGTGAGCCTGACTCAGTTCCTAGGCTTGGAACAACAGGAACACAGATGGACACTGCATCTCTGCATGAATCACCTGGCTCACATATTCTGAAGTTCTGAACTTTGGGGCATTTACCTATTAGTGGACAAGCAGGTTTTCCTCATGCTGTTCTTGTTAGTAAATCAGTTATTTTTTCTGATGTCCACGATCTGAAAATTGTTTAATATGTATTATTTTCACAGATTCTGTATCAGGGTAGAAGGTAATAGTTGAGCTGTCTATACCCAAGTTCATCTCTAAGAAAATGAATGCTTATTTGAATCTGCTGTCTAGAAGAAAGTGTGCATTCTGGTTGCAGAGTCAATCTGCCTCCATACCATATCATTCTTCTTTAAGTGATTCCAATTTACTAGGATGCACAAAGAGCCATCAACAAATTCCCTTGCCCTTGTCTCAGAAAAAACTTCTGGCCGCATCACACCATATCACATTACTCAGTGTAACATAATAAGGGTGTATATTACATTATCGAACTTTTAAAAGTTCGAACGTCATATGGTCGAAGCCATATGATTGAATTTTTAAAAATTCGAAAAGCTAAAAAAAATAAACAAACAGAAAAAAACCTACCTGACCGTTTTAAGCAGGAGGCCAAGCCTCCCTGCACCCCCAATGTGGGGGGCTGCACATTCAAACCCCCCCGCTCTTTAAATATACCCACTCCGAGATTGCACTACAGTGCAGGAAAGGGAAATCTTCCCATTCCTCACTGTATGGAAATCTCTGTTGACACGTTCGAACTTTTAAAAGTTTGATAATGTAATATACACCCGGGTAATAACCCCACATCCTGTTCTGTAAATACAGCGCAGGCAGCTGCTGTTGTATTTCTCAGTCCTTCTTCTGTTACCTGGTGTAGTCATGCAATATTCTATTTTTTCACAACCCTTTGTTTTATCTTGTTTTCTTTTCCCACATTTAACTAAATTAGGACTGGTTTCTTTTTTGCTTGTCTTGGTTCTTGACCTGACAGTTCTCTCATTTTATCCCTTTTTATTTGCTTTGTCACATAAACTAGTCTGCTAACACTATTCTGAAATATGTTAGATTTTTCTATAAGCTGTTGCTGCTCTTACCTCCTTACAGAATTGCAGTGGCCTTTTCATACAAATTTTCCCTTTACTTAGTTTCTTTCTTTAAAGAGCATGTCACTGCTTGAGCTGAAACATTTTTAATTTTTTTTTTTTCACTGAACCTGTACTTGTTGTCTCTGCTGTCTATCACCCCCTCCCCATATTATATTTATTGACATGGTTTCCTGCTTCTCGAAAATCTCCTGCAGTTCAGGATCCTTGTCTTAGTCTTTCAGTTTTTCCTAGTGTTATCCATATGCCAAACCAAACATCTCTGTGATTACATGTGGTCAGGGGTCTGGTCTTTGTATGATTAACAATGCAGTCTCTGTAGACACTTATCCACCAGGGCTTGTCTCTAGTGAATTTCAAACTAGATGCTTAAAAAAAAACTTTTATGGCATGGATGGTCATGTCACTGCAGTACGAAATCTCACTTTTGTTTCCAAAAAATTAAAACCCTCTTTATCTGAACATTCCTTGTGCTATTTCACTAAGTATTGGAAAATGAATGAATAATTTCACAAGGAAGAGGATATTTCAGTCTTTCTTCTCTGTTTGAGGCCTGTTACTTTGAGATGGCCATCTTCATTTCCTGATGTTATGCATGAGAGAGCGAGAACCTTTGAGGGTCTTCCATTTACTTATGTTCATCTACGATCACTGCACTTAAATTGTCTTCACATGTAAAACAGTGCCTTCACCTTTAACATAGTTTAGGATGGGGTGGTCTCTTCACAGCTGTGTTTTCCCTATACTCATCATTTTACTGTCTTGACTTGCATCAGACACAACAAAGGTCATTGGTAACATTATAAAATCTGATGGTTTTCTATTTTGGCACTTCGTTTTTAAGGTTCCAGGTACTCAAGTGATTTGAAGTTTCTAGCAGTAAATGACAATACCCTGTTCAAAGTATTGCCAGTGTCCATACTGACCTCACAAATCCTGATCATAGTACTTCCAGGTTCCATGCTGATCACACACAGCTTATTCAGAATACTGTCTATAGGTTTCATATTGACAACACTTGCCCTATTCGCAGTACAGTCTGTGTCTGCACTGTGTATAAACACCCTGCTCACAGCAAGAGAAAGGGGAGATGCATAGATCACAAAAAGAGTCCTTCACGACAATGTATGTCTGATTTGTATACCCTATTCACAGTACTGCAAATGTGTAGATTACTGAACTGACCATCTCGAACGATTTACAGCCAAGACCCAAGCTACAGTGTAAGGGTAAATAATTATGTGTGCACACACATACCTGTGTGTATATATATGTGTGTGTGTGTATATATATATCTATATGTATATACATACAGGGAGAGAGAGAGATATAGATAGACAGTTTAGAGTAGTCAGTCAATCAGTGTGTTATTGCGCACATAGCTAGGGGTGCAGCAGGATAGCTAGAGATATCCTCCTGAGGATATTAATAAAATGATCCACACTTAAAGCAGAGCTCCCTAAACATGACAGCCAAGTGAACGTTACTTTCTGTGCAGGTTTTATATTAAATTATGCCCCTTTAAATAACTTTTTGAAGCTTTAATTTTGCATAATTGTGTTTACATTCAGCAGTTTCCACTAGCGTCTTTTTGCCACATCCTTGCCAAAACAACATAACTGTTGCCAGTATCTGTCTCTCTTATGGCATCACTTTTTTATGTTTCTGCTAACACTACTGTCTGCAGCTCTTACACCACTAAGTCTAATTCATATATTTTCTGTATGTCCAGATACTCTTTTTGGTGATCCACATCTTGTTGTGTTGAACTACTTGTGAGCACTCTGTGGTGTGAGTGACATATGCCAGTACATACACTGATATCCTGTAGTTTTCTTAAGTAGAGTCATTACATTTCTTTGTTTAGAATGGCACATGCCAGCTTAGGACTGCTTTACAAACACCAGCTTAAGTTAGACTTCTCTGCCTTCTTGGTATTGGCATTGTTAAACTGGCTCTTTGGGAATTTGTCGTCTGTGTCATTAAGGAGCTATGTCGGTCTTATGAGGCCTGTTCCTTTAGGTAGTGTTGGTACAAGGTTTCATTACATATTCCTGCCACTCGTTTCAAGCACGACTCACTGAACCTCTTTTTGTTTAGTTAATCGGATACATTACGAGACATTTTTAGTCACAGGTGGACCACTTTTATATTCAGAATGCTACTCCATATGGATTTCCCTTTTATGTTTAACTGGGCCAGTACCACTTTTTGCAGGTGGTCCTGTTGCAGAACAAATGTTTTTATTGTATAATGACATGTTTGAAAGAACAGATCCCTGAGCAGTTATTTGCAGTCAGTAATAAGACTGCAACTAAGACTCTGCATTATGTTGTCTCATTCATGTTAACCCACCCCGTCACTGGTCTGTTGCTGTTTTTTAGGAACAGTTGGGCAAAGTTTATTAAAGTGAAAGAAGGAATCTTGCATGAAAGCTGACATATTGGTGAGTCTCTTATCCCATTAAAACAGTACTCTCTAAAGTCAGACATTACAGGATTGAATTCATGTTACAGAAGAGTTATCTTTAGGGCATTGCTGTTGACATTAAATGGCCAGCATGGATTTGAGTTGTAGATCATCGTCGTTATCACTTTACGTCAGCTAAATATTTCGTTTTTGTGACAGAGGACTGCTGAATGTTCCAAGGGGTTTCTTTTTGCCCTGTAGTGTTAGGACATTTAATTCTGTTGCTGTAGCCCTTTGTAATTCCCCATCTCATTAAGTTTAGGACTGCTAGACTGTTGGAGACGTCAGCACCCGCCTAAAGAAACAGTCATTTCATAAGCATTTCTGTAATAGGCTGGTGTCTCATCAAGAAATGAATCTCGGCCTTATGCCCATTGAGTATTGGGATAGGCTTTGGTTCTTCCTTGACCCTGAAGAGGATAAATGAATGGGAGTTGAGCTTGGCATAATGATAAGGTGTTTACCTTGCAGACACAAGGCACAGGGTTTAATTCTTACTTTTGGTTTGGGGAATTTAGCTAGGCTTAAAATGGCCTACAAGGGCAGATAGTCTAGCACTAACATATGAAACTATGTACTCTATTACAATATTTAAAATTCTCAGTCCATCCATCCATCCACAGCCCCTTTGTCCCTTTTCTGTGTATGCAGTTGGGGTGCCACTTCAACAGTGACAATCATCTAGAGCCAAGGTTTACACCACCAAGTGGCTATACCTGTCATGAGCTTTTATTTGAAATCATAATTTTACCATGGGCGAGATTTTAAAATTCTCAGTGTTTGCTAGATATTTAATTTCTTATCCCCCTTGTATTTGGCCATATTTGTCCTTCTGGTTTTACAATGCATGTATACCTAGCCCTGCTGTGTAATGCACATTTTAATGCTTGTTGTTTTTATTGTTGGTTTTACTATTTCACTTTTATAAGGTGCAGTGGTCCTTGGTGAAATATACTAAATAGATGATAATTTTTCTACCTGCCTTCTCCACTTTCCTTTCTACTTTGCAAGCTTATAGGTTCATAGGTTAGTACTAGGCTAGCTGCCTTTGTGGGCCATTTTAAGCCTAGCCATTTACCCCATCTGAGAATCAAACCTTGGACCTTGTGTTTGTAAGGTGAACACCTTAACCATTATGGCAACCTCACACCCCTTTACTGGTTCTTTTCATTGTCGGATAAAATGTCTCTATTTAGCCCTTGCTGTTTATCTCCTGAACCTCTACTCAATTCTCATTTTAACCACTAACACTCCTATTTGAGAGATGATGCCTCCATTTCCCTACAGATTACCAACCAAATACAGAGAAAGCATTTCGCCAGAGGACAGAACAAAATGGATTGTGATGTCCCTTTGCAAGATACCTGATTTAAACCATTTATCTTGATTACTTTGATTGTGTCCTTGAGAGAGTGGTCACCCTCTCGGCTTTTTAAAATCAAACTATCCTCCCTCAGTTTTCAAACCTGGTGTACATGACAGTAATTTAATGTTGCAGTAGTCAGCTATTAGAACTGGCTTTCTGACCAGGTAATCAGAAGTAATTATTTCTCCAAACTGGTCACTGCATGGTCAGTTGCTTCTTAGCCAGTTGTACAGCTGCAGACGGCATCGGGTTTTTCCCATAGTGAGAACAAACTTTGATTTTGATCAACTATAGCTTTGATCACTTGTTCTTGATTGAGATGACATCTGATCATTGTGTTTTCATGAAGCTGACCTAGATCCAGTACCCTTGTCTACCTTAAGTATCCATGTGGTGGTACTCCACTAAAGGTAATATTTTCTGAATTTCCCCAATTACTCTGAAAAAGTGGTGCAAGCATTGAATTCTGCTCTAGTGCTTTGTGTTCAAATTTGTTATAGTACTGAAATTCCTTATCACTTTGTGAAAAGAAAAACAAATTCTAACAATGAATAATAATAACCATTACAATAATACCAAAAAACTAACAGGTAATATGCAATACATTTGTAAAGGAAAGTTCACTTAGAAATCTTGTATAAAGCAACAAGTAACTGATTCCAAAAACTTCAAAACAGAGTTCAGATACTACACAAGCAACTGTCTATCACCACTGAGCATTGATATTTGTTAGACCATCCATAGTTCTTCAGACGGGAATCTGAAACACCAAAAGTGCCAAAACATCAGTATTTACCAATGCTGACCCCATTCTGGCTGCAGTCATGGAGTCCAGCAGTAAGAGCTGAGCTGAGAAACATGTACCACTTTAAACAGCATCAGTGAAGTGAATCGAATCAAAACCAAGTCCATTCTCAAATGCCATTAAAACAGTCAGAAAGTTATCCGTTACAGAATAAAATGTCCACTCCATATTTTTTTCTATCACTGCTGAATATCAGTCAATGGCAAACTATACACAATTCTTCCATCATAACTTCAAATACATTTTTTGCAAGGACTCCAAAATGCCAGAACACCAGTTCCAATCACATTCTGGTCATAAACATGATACCCAACAGTAAAACAAAGAGAAAAAAAATTCCACTTTACAACAATAGTGATTATTAAACCAGGACCAGATCCCAGGGAATAATTTATACAAATAACCAGTGAGAAAAAAAAACGCTTACAAATTGTAACAGCAATCCATGGGCTGAAATCCATCCTTCACCATTGTCTGGAACAGTACTACACAGAAGAACTACTGTCAAATGCAACAAATGCCTCTATAATCTTAATGTCAAAGCACAAGAAATACCCACTTGTGTGTCTTCAGGTACACTTAATGAAGTTCAATTCTGTTGCAACATGGTGTGCCATATTCCACAATTTTAAGCCACACTGCCTTGTAGCATTTGCTTTTCTTTACAGTTTTTTCAAACTTACCTGAATGTGAACTCTTCCACAATGACTTGACATGAAACAAAAATTAATTAACTCATACTGCTTTGTTTAACACAAGGTGGACACTTCTTACGGGATATCGTCACGTTCAGCATCTTAAATAAACTTTCACCCCTTTTTTTGGCTGACTTCCACAAAAGTCTTCCAACTGAAGATAAAGCCACTCCTAAAATAGTATCTGAAACCCTATTTGAAAAAGGCCTACAATTAATTGCAGCTGGTTCTTACAAGTGTAGCAGAATGCAGAGATTTTTGTCTGTTACTGCTTTTATTAGCAGTAACAAATGTGAAGAACATAACTTGTACATGAACAGTAAAAACTTAAAAAGAAAAAAAAATGCTAGTATGCAATGTTACTGCTGAATGTGCAGGAGAGAATAAAAAAGTAATATGCATACACTGTCTATTCAGTTGGGTAGAGATCAGATGAAAAATATAAATAGAAGGTGACAATACATACTTAACTCCTTCATTGTCTTACTGCTAATGCTTTTGGCCTGTCCATTTTGACCCTTCCAATGATATGTATGTCCGTGGATTCTTCACAGTGCACCCATGCGGACCATTTATTATTGTAATTCTGCCTTGATTTATTGGTCACCTTAGGGATTCTGTGTTTGACTGGCTCTAGATTAAACCTCACAGACCATCTATTAAAAGAGGATCTCGAAACTTGGCATTTACTGGCAGTTATTTTCCCTTGTAGCAACATGATTTGGGACAGCAAACTACATTCATGCTTTGTCCAATTACCATTCTGCAGGACTGAAATGCTATGGGACTAGCGACTGTTCATAGCCATAGAGCTAATAATATGAAACTGAGATCTATAGGCTAGAACATTCCCAAAAACATGTAACCAAGTCCGATCTCACTTATCCCTTTCCTCACATCTGTAGCACACAGATGAAACATTCTGGTATGTGTTTCTACTTTTTCTGTTTATTGTGTGCTCCAGACTGGTATCTGTACAGATGTTATAGATGCCACAAATATTCTGTTTAGGAGGAAATTCCCTTGATAGCTTTACAGATTGCAAAATACCGACTAAAATAGCCATATGGCCACTAAAATTCTTACCGTGGTGTTTGACTTTATTTCACTTTTTTTTTTAATCTTCCACATAGTCGTGTCAGAAGATAGACAAGTCTACATGTCTTTCGATGTTGAGAAAAAGCACCATCTTTGTAAGGTTTTTATTCATATTTTTATTTGAATTTTGTGACATGGATGTTGAACTGGATGAAACACATTTTCAGCGGAGGCCTAAGCAGAAAAGCTGGTTGTTCTTTATGCAGTTGTAATCCACAACTGTCTTCTTTAACCTTGTAAAAATTTTCTTTTTCTGATGTTCACAGAATATGCATTCCCTTTCCCCAGTGTATCACTATAAATGCGGTCAAAGCCTTCTCTGTTACTATCCTTTGGAATCTGGATTTAAAAACTATGAAGAGAGTTAGCTGTTATACTTTTCCATTTATAGTAACATCATTTGGCTGTTCTGCTGTTTGCACATTTAATTTTGGATAGTAGCAATGCTCATTTAAAGAATAGCTTTGTTTTTCTAGATGGCCAGTGTCTTTTCTTAGTATATTAAATGCTGGATGAATCATCATGTGTTTTCTTCATTAACAGCCTCTTGGGTAGTGAATAGCCCTGTGACAGGTGCCCCAGGAAGCAGGCAAGATGCATTCCTTCATTGTTAGTAGAGGCAGCAAATGAATTTTACAACATAACTCCAGCTGTTCACACAGACGCTTTCTATAAAGCCATGATATACTACATTTAATAATAAGTTCGATAAAACACATCTGAGCCCAGTTTCTCAGTGTGCTAATATGTGGATGTTTATATGTTTCTCTGTGAAGCTCTTACTTTAAGGATATTGTTTATGTTGTCAGCAGGGCTTACAAACAGGCTACAGTGAAATATGCATGCATGCATTTAAGAAGAAACATGGATGTACCCAGAGAATCTTTTGTAGGGCTGTCTTCAGGTTTCTTCATAGAGTAAAGACATTGGAGAGGAAAGTGCGAAAGTGCATCATGGAATATTAATCCATATGCCTTAGTCATTGCCTATACCCCTCATTTCAATCAGTTTATGTGCATGAATGGACATATTATGTATAGTTGTGATATATATATATATTGCTAATACTGGTGATGGGCTACATTAGCAAAAAGGTCAGAGGGGACAGATCAACAAAGCTACTGTAGGCAGATGATGTGGCATTACAGGCAGACTCTGAACAAGAACATCAGCAAATCATAGAAGAATGCAAATCAAAACTAAAGGCATATAGGATGAAATGAAGTAATAACATGACAGTTGTCATGGTTGCAAAGAGGGAAATGAAAAGAAGCCGAAAGCTGAGGTAGAAGGGAAAATAGTGGAGCAGGTTGTGGAACAGGTTAACAGCTTCAAACATCTAAGAGGGGTTGTTGACAAGAAGGGAAATATGAATGAGGAGGTCAAAGCTAGAATCAGAGGGGCTGCAGCCATCTGGCACAGAGAGTCTGTGGTATTATGTGACAGAAGAATACCAAATAAGTTGAAAAGTATGGTGAACAAAACAGTGATGTGACCAGTACTGCCGTATGGTGCTGAAACCTGGACAGTGAAGGCAGAGGAAGTGAGAGGTGATGGAGGTCAAAGTAGCAGCAGTTGCAGAGTGGTTCATGCACATGTGCAGGAAAGTAGAGTAGCATTTGTTGAAGATGTGGAAGAGGCAGCAAAAAGGAGGCAAGAGGAAAGAGGGTGTTCAAGAAAGAGATGACTGGACTGCATGACAGAAGAGCTGCAAAAGTTAGGCATGACCATCGAAGAAGGTAGGATGGTCTATTGAATCAAGAAAGATAAAGTTGATGCAGCATCATAACCCCTTGTTGAAAATGGGGAAAAGGGTGTTGATATAAAAACAACTGTGTGTGTGTGTATCTGTGCATGATGCATATGTTAAAAACATTTACATTTTAGTTTTAAAAGACAAAAAATAGTAAAGCTCGGTAGACCTAAATACATGTTAACATGGGCATTTTGACCTTGAAATGTGAGCTGGTTATATATCTCTCTTGCAGTCTCACATTGTGTCAGTGACTTTTACAGGATTCAAGCAACAACATATACAGCATAACTTTTGTGGCTAACTCATTTCTCGAAGCTATGTATGTGCTCCTGTGTGCAATAATGTATTACTCTGTGTTGACATTGTGTTTAGAGGGAAAAGGCTGTGAAATTCGAAGTAAGAAAGGCTTCCCTCAACTTTGCCTTGGGCTGAGTTCAGTGGCCAAGCCAGTACCTTAGGCCGTGAGTCATTCTGCCTAACGTCTGAAAATTTGTAGCAGGAAACAACATTGTATGCAGTGTATTAAACTTAGAAGTTTATTCACAAATGCACATCCAAAATTCATTCATTTTACTGAACAGAAACGTGAGCACTTCAGAAAGTTTTAGTTTATTTTGTAGTATTTCAGAATGTGTAATTACAACAGAGTGTTTCATCACTGGGCATTGGTGTTTAATATTAAAGTAATAAGAAAGCAGGTAAGGAGATTCTTGAGGTGTGTGTGTGTGTGTGTGTGTGTGTGTGTGTGTGTGTGTGTGTGTGTGTGTGTGTGTGTGTGTGTGTGTGTGTGTGTCAGTGTGTCAGTCTGTGTTAGTTACTGTTGTAAGTGGTTTGCCAAAACTAAATTTATTCTAAATCTGTCTGTAATGCCTGTTATGAGTAATCATATGTGCATACATATACGAAGTGTTTACTCTAGACACCTATATTTAGTTAGTCATTTGTTTTCCATCCCTCCAAGACAGCAAACCATGAGTGTGTGCAGTATTTTGTGTATGTTAGTGCATGCATTATGGCATAGTTAGAAGCTTCTAACCTGCAAATACAGAGAATAATAGCCAGTAACTCAGAGACCTATCCAGTTTGATATGTGCTTCACCTACAGGTAAGACTAAATTTATCCACAGCTTGGAACTTCAGAAATCATTTCTTCAGTCTGTTGGATTCATTGACTAGTACATCCTATTTTGGTAACTTCAGATGTATGGAATGGAAAAATAAATGTGACAAAGTGTTTCATGATCATACATTATTGCTTGTTATTGCAATGCAAATTCATTGAGACAGAGAAGAAAGATATGTAGTGGCAGAATGTGTGTTTTGGTTTGGGGTGTGCTAGAGGCTTGTGCCGTCTCACAGGAAGTTTTGCCCTATGACCCCTACAAACCTGTAAAGCCCTAGATGCAGCTTAGTAATCACAATCAGATTCTCGTGAAGGGACACCGATTCCTTGGGCCAACAAGTAGCAGTAAAACTGTGCCAATGCATCAACCCCCCCCCCGTTTACATTTAATTATATATATATATATATATATATATATATATATATATATATATATATGTTTTATTTCCTTTCCATCAAACTTATGGATTTTATTTCCTTTCTTGCCTGACATAAGCACCTTACAGCAACCGCATGTTGAGGGGTCTTCTTTGCAGAGTAGAATAATTTAGTAGTGTTTAAGTCCTGCATTGCCAACACCCAGTAGCAGAGTATTGCTATTATATCGTGTTTTTTTTTTATTACAGAATGTCTCTCACACACACACACACACACATATATATATATATATATATATATATGTAGTGTAACTAAGTTGAGTGCACAGTGACCTTATTTAATTAAAACGAATGTGCGATTTTCCCCACTGGACTATGATGTACTTGTATAGGCTCTTGGAGCAGATCGAGTACTTTCTCCTGCCGTTTCCCCATTTTCTTTGTGGCGCTTCAGCTGTTTATTACATCAGTAACCATTCTTGAGCCTCTTGCTGTATGTTAGCATTTCTTATGCAACTTGCATGCGCATTAGAATTAGTGTACAGTTTTAGGTGTCAGATCTCTGGAACTGGACCTAGTACTCCAGATGGAGCAGTGACTATTCTCGAGCTCCTTGCCGTACCCCAGATGGGCAGAAAAATACTTCATTTGTTCCTACTAGTAACACATCTAGCGCAGTATGTTACAATCCCAGTCTCCTCCTTGTTTTCATACTATAGGTCAGTGTAAAGAATTACCCCAAAATGCTGAAACTGAGAGTTCTCTTCTCTAGAACTTACTTGTTTACTCTTTATTCTTTTATTTGTTTGTTAAGAAAATGTCAGAAATTATGCCAGTTATGCTATGGATGAATGCAGTTTTCCTTTTTCCTTCATCACATATTAGCTTTGCTTCGGCCATGTATTGCATATATTGTTTGCAAACTTGTCTTCTTTATGTGTGCACATTTTGATTCTATTCAAGCCATTGTAGTAATTCAAGTAAGTTAATCATATAGAGACTGATGATTGCTGCCTTAAAGTGCAGGCTTACTAAGTTATTTCTAATGTTTGCAGTGATTGTCAAGCCTTCCCCTGGTCAACCTACTGGAGCATTTTTTCCTTCCAGAGACAAGATATCACCTGCACTTTCATTTCTGTGGTGTGGAAGGGGGGGGGGGGGACTCAGCTGATGAAAGTGATGTCATCATCTGCTGTAGGTGTTGGGGCTTTTTGATTTTATGCACCTCATTCGCTCCCCCTGGCTGTAGTGACTTCTGCTATATCTTACCATGATTCCACATATGCACTTTGTAGGTATGTGGGGCACCTCATTATGCAAGCAAAATCATCAAGGTCCTCCTCATGGACTATCTACTTCCCCTCCCCACTCTAAGCTAGGCCGATCAATAATTACCACTGACCTCTCCCTCTTCCACTATGCCAGCTCCTTCTAATGCTTGAGAAGTGCATGCATGTTTCCAAACATGCAACCCCCAGGTAGGCTGTGCAACTCAACATGCAAGAGAGGTTGTTCTGGTCCTTCTCATACACTGAATGCAACCTCTCCCTCCTCCCTAAGATATACAAACCAGTAGTTGCTACTTGTCCCTCATTTTCCCTTTGCCAGCTCCTCAAAGTGTTTGAACTTGTAATTGAACCCTAGGTCTGTGGTGCAAACGTCTTCACCCCTCTTTGCCAGCCAAGCAGACACTAGTGTCCTTACCAAGTATGCAAAAACTAATAAATACATGCTAAGAATTCAGTTCAAAAAAGAAAAGTGTTTATGAACAGAGTTATCTGAGAGTTTGTTCTTTGTATCTTAATTATGGTTCACTTAAGTGCAGTTTCTTTTCTTTTTGAATAAATTGTAAGCTTAATCCTTCACATTTACCCCTTAGCTATAGCATTATTATCACCTGTATCCTATACCTTTGAGTCATAGCCTTCTAATGACTATGATGTGACATCATTGTCACTAAAGTCCTATAACAAAAAAAAATAACCTCACCAATGTCTTTAACCACCAAGACATAGCCTCATCATCACTTCCATCATGTGACAAAGGCAATGGGCTTCATCATCACCATCGTTCAATACACTGAGCTGTAACCTCATAATTGACATTGTCTTCTATTGCTGAGGGCAGTAGAGTGAGAGCGACAACTGCCCTGGGCCTAAAGTGTTGGGGGGGGGGCTGCAATCAGCTGCTCTTGATCTCACTTTAATGCAATATTGGCTTTTAAAAACTGGTATTGCATTTGTAGTCAATCCTGAGCAATTTAGCCCTCTGTGTGTGGTCTAAACTGTAGCAAACAGCTTGCTCCATTTTAAAAGTAAAAAAAAAATATTTTTGTTTTTTTAAACTAAAACCTGAGCACTGTTCAGGTAGGGTAGAAACTGTATCAACTGTTTGGTATATTTGTAGTAATTAGTTAGCTACAGTTTAAAAAGAAGAATTTTTTTTATTTTTTTAATCTAAAACATGAGCTCCTTAGCACTCTGTGCAGGCAGAGTATAAACTGTATCAGCTATTTGCTAAAGTTTGAAAAGAAGAATTTATTTCTTTTTTTAATAAAATATTTTGAAGGAGGGCTTGGAGCAGGGCACAGAAATGGGGCCTGAATGAGTGGGGTAGGGGAGGGGGCCGTGTCATGCATGTGGCCTGGCCACCTGGCTGGTGTGCCAGCAGAAGCAATTGAAGATTTTATTGTAATAACCCAGTCAATTACAATGTAGCAATTGGCTTATTACAGGTAAGTGCTTGGTTTTTTTTTTGCCCTGCTTCATAGTACAGTCCATAGGGTGTTGACTGAACCAGCTAAGCATGTGACTGAAGCACAGCCTCATTGTCAGTAACATCATATACCACTCATATTCGTTATCACCATCAGCCTTATCATCATTAACATTGTATGTCACTCAGCTTCGTTATCACCGTCAGCCTTATCATCATTAACATTGTATGCCACTCAGCTTCGTTATCACCATCAGCCTTATCATCATTAACATTGTATGCCACTCAGCTTCGTTATCACCATCAGCCTTAGCATCATTAACATTCTATGCCACTCAGCTTCGTTATCACCATCAGCCTTAGCATCATTAACATTCTATGCCACTCAGCGTCATCATTATCACCATTCTGTAGCAATGAGACATAGTCTCATCATCAACAGCATCCTTTGCTGCTCAGACATCATGTATAATATCCTGTACTACTCGTAGCTACGTCATAACCAGTATCTTGTACCAGT
This sequence comes from Protopterus annectens, assembly GCF_019279795.1. NCBI lineage: Eukaryota > Metazoa > Chordata > Ceratodontiformes > Protopteridae > Protopterus > Protopterus annectens. The sequence continues at coordinate 403,725,657 of NC_056742.1, read as the reverse complement.
GCGACAGTCCCATCATTGCCCATGTGCAGTAAAACGCCGTTATCATTGCTATCCTCATGCTTCCTAATTGTCTTCATTATTGTAGGCCTAAGAGAGGACAACTGAATGATAGTGTTGAGGCAAGTACTTCTTATGCCTGCTGATGACTTTCAGACCCTGTCTTGGTTAATCAGCCTATTTGTTCCCCTCACTGAGCAAGAGCTGACCAAGAGAGATCTTCATCCATGCAGCTATCACTGTTAGTTCATAGTTTTCTCTTCTCCCAGACCTAACATACACACACTAGACAAGATGCCACTGAGAAGTGGGCTGTCTGCAAAAGATTCTCTTCATTTCCACAAGATGCATTACCTCCGTGCAGCCCACCCACACACACACACCATTAACAGTGTTTTTTTCTCTCTCCAGTAGGGAGATTGCATCACCTTCTGTTCCTCTGAGAGTACACAAGCCCCACCCACTCCCATGCAAGCTGGCCAGACCACTTCAACTCCCCCTTTGCTCCTTCATTGCCAAGGCTGCTAATGAAAGCCACAGAGCCAGGCAGATACTTAGTCACTGGACTGGAATTGTGGTTGGTTCCATTCAAGATGGCTCTGTTTAACAACTGTTTTCCTGAATGATGACTGTTTTCTTATAACATAAGTTGACAGTAATAATGATCTGTACAAGACTATTTTTTAAACCTCCATTTTCCATTTATTTCAGTATGGCCTACTGTGTTACTCTGAGCAAGTCATTAACCAGTGCTCCCAGGGTGTTTCTGAAAAAGATCCATGTAGGTTAATGCTCTACCTGAGGTGATACATTTATGTCTAATATTTACATGTTTTAAGATTTAAAAGATGTGGCATATTTTTCAACTGTATTAATATTCATTGAGGTTTTGTTGTACAGACTTGTCTGGGTTCCACATAATAACATATTATCTCTTCCTTGTTAGGGTCTGAAAGTGCTTTGCTGCTAGGCTAGGAGCACACTCAGATGTGTGAGCTTACTGAGCCTGAGATTGAGATGGATCTGCAGCAGACCAAAGGTCTATGTGTACTGAGTCTGAGAACAAGCTAGATCTGCAGCAGACCAAGGGGTCTATGTGTACTGAGTCTAAGAGCAAGCTGGATTTGCAGCAGACCAGAGATGTCTATTTGTGTACTGAGCCTGAGACCAAGCTGGATCTGTAGCAGACCAGAGGTTTGTGCATACTGAGTCTGGGATTTAGCTGGATCTACAGCAGACTAGGGGTTTGTGCATACTGAGTTTGAGTCTGAGCTGGATCTGCAGCAGACCAGAGTTACCATGACTGACAGTGAGCTGGATCTGCAGCAGACTAGAGGTTTGTGCATACTGAGTCTGATACTGAGCTGGATCAGCAGCAGACTAGAGGTTTGTGCATACTGAGTCTGAGACTGAGCTGGATCAGCAGCAGACCAGAGAGGTCTATTTGTGTACTGAGCCTGAGAGCAAGCTGGATCTGCATCAGACCAGAGGTTTGTGTGTAACGAGTCTGCAAGCAAGCTGGATCTGCAGCAGACCAGAGAGGTCTGTTTGCGTTCTGAGCCTGAGACCAAGCTGGATCTGCAGCAGAACAGAGGTTTGTGCATACTGAGTCTGAGATTGAGCTGGATCTGCAGCAGACTAGGGGTTTGTGCATACTGAGTCTGAGACTGAGCTGGATCTGCAGCAGACTAGAGGTTTGTGCATATTGAGTCTGAGATTGAGTTGGATCTGCAGCAGGACTGAGATGTGTGTGTGTGTGTGTGTATATGTATATATATATATATATATATATATATATATATGCATACACACACACACACACACACACACACACACACACACGTGCGCGCATGCACGCACACACACACGCACACACACACGCGCACACACGCGCACACACTTGAGATGCCAAACAATCAACCGACATGTTTGCTGAACTGTTGCATGAAACTGCACTAGTAAAAAAAAAAAAACAAATTACAGGCATCAGTTTATACTATCTTATTTTCAGCACTGATAACTTAGTAAGGACACATCAGGTAGAGGTTTGCAGTTTCAGACTTAACAGGGCAGCACCAGGATCATTTAGTCACATAGAGCAAAACCAAGAGTTTGCAAGCACAGATTTCATGTCTGCTGCAGATTCAGCTCAGATCTGTACACATACGATGTTTCTGTTTAAACAACTTTTTATAAAAGTGCTTTGAATGGCTTTGCTGTGCAAAGATTACAGTATTCCATTTTTTTTTTTTTTTTTTTTTTTTGTTGGGAACACTTCACCTTTGTAGTATGAGCAGTAAAAACTTTGCAGATCTCTCTCTCACTCTCTGTGCTTTGAAATCAGAACAGTGTTTTAGTACTTCTGACTTTCAGTGCTCAGGAAAGGAAACAAATGAGCGACTTCCTGAAGCCTTGTCCCATAACCCTCATCTCAGTGGCCTACGAGTATTGCATCAGCAGAGTAATCATTTTTAGATTTACAAGGAATGAATATTTTAATTTAGTGCTTGGCTCTCTTGCAATTCATACATTTAATTATGTGATAATTACAGAAATGAATGAGACACAGCTGCTGCCTCAGCTTTTTGTCTGAAATTGGGGATTTTGAAGCAGGCCTTCCATTTCTGAGTATTTTTTTCTATACAATGGGTGGAAAGTAAAAAGTAATTTTTTAAGACCATGTGACAGAGATGAATTTTCGGTATGGTTATCCAACGCTCTTCTTTTGTCAGAGTGTATAATAAATTTGGCAGCTGGGGGACTGGGCAATGCACTGGTTGTTTTACAGTTCCTGGTGGATTAGACTCATTAAAGCAGAGGAATGAGGTAAGGCCCCCAAAGCGTAGGACCCTTTTACTTCATCAACATTCTGTTGAAGAGGGTAATTAAAGCAAAAATTGCTTTTTTTTTTTTAGTGTTGTTGGAAATTTAGAATGAAATTATATTGGAGACTAATGATGAATGTCTAGTTGCACTGGAACTCTTTCCTAAGAGAAAGAAAGTGGCACAAAAGTGAATCTCTTCAGAGCCTCTGTACTAAAAACAGAATGAGCTCTGGGCATTACAGCTCTGTCCGCAAAGGTTTCTGGGAGAACATATTGCAACCGTATGTAAAGTTGTTTCTTTTTTTTTCTTTGCTGTTGACATCTGAGATTGTGGTTAATGCCTTAGGGGCACTGGCCATTTTGTAAAAACTGTAACTATTAATATTTGGCAATAGTTTCAAATCTCCCCTCCCATTCCCCAAATCCCTTTGGAATGCAGGCTGCTGAGTTGATATAGATACTTTTTGTTGATGACAGTAGCAGATTTTACACATTTGCAGCCTTACCTTTAACTCTTTGGATTCTGACTCTCTTGTTCATGATGCTTTTAACTGCCCTTGTAATGGTTAAACTATCCTCACAAAGATTTTCCCATACCAGGCTGTAGAGCAGCAGTGAAGCAACAATGTAAAACATTAATTGATTTATTTAATTCATTTTATGTTTTGCTTTGCTCGTGTCATATCTTGGCCTACATATATTTTTCTTTTAATTTCTGTGGGTACTGAAACTACTTTGTACACCATAAAGCATAGCAGAGTGCTAAATCTCTGTTTAATTACAGAATATTTGGACGCCACTGTAATTATGAACAGCTGGATAATGATAAAATAGTATCCCAGAATCCTTCACTTGCTAGAATGCCAGGTAGGTTGTAAAACTGCATTTGAGGCATTCACCAGACCCTTGTTTAGTGACCTGACTGACTTTGGTGTTATTACATAGTGACTACATATCATGTTCAGAGAAGGTGTAATGCAGTTATATCATACATAGTTTCTTTTCATCCTGAGGTATGCTCAAGTGTCATAATGATTAGAAATGTTAGTTATAAGTGCATTTGTTGTCCTTGATTCATTCAGGTGTTATGCAAAAGAGAATGCTGACCTTTGGAGAAACCTGTCAAATGATGGTTTAATGTCATATGCTTTAACTTGGGATGTGGTTTCCAAGGTTTTGCAGATTGCCTGGTCTGGAATACCCGATCTTGAAAGTAATCCTGTTCTTCCAGAAAGGTCATAGAGTCATGGAGGATTTCACCTTCCTCACTGGAACATGACCCTCAAGTTAGAATGTACAGCTTTTGCTTCCCTGAGCTTTGAATTTGCACTTTTACAAATGTTGCTTTTTGGGAAGTGCAGATTAATATTTTATGATTAATGCAGTGCAACCTTGGTCTTCTAAAGTAGATTTGTATGTGAGGGATACTTCCATAATAACAAATATAGATCACTAAAGATCACCTGTACTATAGAGCTTTACCATATTATATTTTCATTGATTGAATGGGAAATGGGCTGTAGACGTTGGAGGGGGTAGTTCTGTGTTCTTCAATTCAGAAATCAGAAATTAAGACATACATCAGTATCACTGGGATGGATTATTTTTGGGAGAGTCTAGTATGTCTGTCATAATATTAAAAACATGGTTACAAGGGTGCCATGCAGCATTTTCTCTAAACAGTCATTTTTTTTTTTTTATAATTTCAAATCTGCCATTATTTACCACAAAATATTAAAATATTTGTTTTCTAAGTTCTGTGAAGTGCTATTTTTTTGTGTTATATAAAGCAAGCAAGTAATTACCCCGAGTCAAAATCAACTCATGGCAACTCTATGGGAGGACACCCCAGAGAGTTTTTTCATGGCACGTTACGGAAGTTGATTGCCAGGGCTTTCTTGCATGCAGATACTGCTGCTACCTAATTGTTCCTCTGCTAGTTTTCGAACCCAGGTCTATCGGCTGGTAATCCTGCACCGTAATGTCTGTGTTATCAGACACACTATATAAATGAATGTGATACTAGGCACTCTAACATGTCACTTAACTGAGTAGCAACCGTGTAGCGAGTATTAATTTTGGTGAGCCGCAACAGTAACTATGGAAATCGGAATTAAAAAAAATCTCAATGTACATAGGTGCACAATAATGGTCTCTAAAAGTACATTCTACCACATGCATTTCCTTCCTGTACAAAGGCACATGTGCTTATGAGTTTTGCATGTACTAAATGGTGTATATTTAAGAGATGCTCAGTTATATCCATACATTCATGCCAGATGGAGACTTTATGGTTCATCTAATCTGCCCAACTGCTACAGCGTAGCACTCTGCTTTCAAAAACTGCAATGAATCTCTGCACTGTAGAACCGCAGTTTCATGGCAGTAGATTCAAGCCGACTGTCACCTTACAAGAACAACTATTAGTTACAGCAGAAATATAAAATAATCCCAGTCTCAGGAGAAGCAAGATTGGGTCTCAGCACCCTGCTTTGACTTATTAGTGGAACAGAAAAAAAGGATTAATGGAAAACACTATGAAACCTTTTGGAAAAAGTAAATGTGGTGCTTGATTCCATAAATAGGTTGCATACCCATCACATCCTAAAATGGGGAACTGCATAAGGAAGTAAAGGAAGCTATCCTTAGAGTGTGGAAGAAGGGGTGATATTGTTCATGGATCTTGTGTGTACCAGAAGGGGTGATATTGTTCATGGATCTTGTGTGTACCAGAAGGGTTGATATTGTTCATGGATCTTGTGTGTACCAGAAGGGGTGATATTGTTCATGGATCTTGTGTGTACCAGAAGGGGTGATATTGTTCATGGATCTTGTGTGTACCAGAAGGGGTGATATTGTTCATGGATCTTGTGTGTACCAGAAGGTGACTGAGGGTATAATTTTTAAACCTACACAGCAGGAGCATGTTTTGGGCTCAGACATCTAGAACAGAATCACAAATGTAGGGGCAGGAGTGCATATTTAAACTGAAGCGATAATGAAGCAGCCAGCGATTACCACTGCAAGTAAAATCAAACCGTAGCAAGGTGGTTATATGACTTTAGTAAATCATTAAGAACAATCAGAAAGATTCAAAAATGCCAACCAGGAAGAAACAAATATGGTACACAAAATATAAGTAGATAGTGCTATGACTGTCAGAAACAGTAAGGATGGAAGATTAAGGAGAGACCACAGCTTTCAGGAAGTGAAACACAATAAAATCAAAGGAGGATTGGTACATTTAACATACTTCACTATATAACATTTTATGCTGTCATGTAGACATCTTTGTGGATTAGCAAGAGAGAGAACTACTATGTTTTGCTTACTTAACTGAATTTGTAGCTGTCATCGCAAAAAATCTTTGTTTGGCATCTACAACAGTAAGTAATGAAAGTCAAAGCTGCCCTTGTTAGCTCAGATTCATCATGGGAAGTTTTCATTAGTAATCCTATCAGCAGTCACCAAATATGAAGCAGAATGCTGCATAATTTTATTCTGGTATACGAAAAGTTGATAGTTGCAGTGTTTCTTTAGTTCTTTTCTGCCTGCAGCTGGCATTTTAAGTATCCATATGTACAGTGTAGCTGCAATCTTTGACATTTCAGAAGTCTGGATTGCATTCCCTTTAGCTTTTGTGTCTTTTTCAGAAGCTACTCCACTGAAAACAAACACATGGGCAGCAGGCAGTCATGACACTAGTGCAACTGTCTTGATGACTGAGTGCTTTTATCTTATGGCAAATGCAGTTGCTTGTGTACTGTGTAGTAGTACTTCAATCAGAAAATCTCAGGACAATTGCCTCAGTAGCTCAAGGAATGCAGAAAGTTACCTTTGTGCAGCAAAAAAGCACTGCCTTAAAGCAAAAGTTGTATTCACAACCTTCTGACCGCTGACTGTTGTTATGACAAGGCTGATGAAAGAAGTTTAGGTTGTTTGTCTACCAGATGTGCTGGACTGGTCAAACAACCCTTTTCAGGTAGGACTTTGGGTAAAGATTGGGCATATGTGTTAATACATACAAAATGACAGGTAAGGTATTTATGATATAGTTATTCGTACAACCGTGGCTTAATTATAACATTACTTGACGTGCAGTACAGTTAAGTGTAAGAAAACAGTAAAGCAGAAGATACCCAAGTGCATTACTTTTCAGATTTAAGGCAGATGTTATCACGGACCAAATCAGTGTTGCAAAAATCTAGGCTGAGTACATTTGAAAGGAATATACACCCAAGGTTTTATAATTTGGGGGTGAGGTAGAGAGAGCTTCGTGATGATATGAAGCCAAAGCCTAACCATTGTCCTTAAACAGCAACAGAGAGTCTGTAACTTTAAATGGGTGGTAGATCTTGAATGTCTTCTTGTTTGCCTAGATCTATATAGAGGCTGGAAGTGAGTTCCACTTCCTAGTTTAGGAAAGGCTTTTACAGTTTTGTGGATACAGAATTTTGGATGTGCAAACTTATGTGAGTTCTTAGCATGGGATATTGAGGAGTATGAGGATAAGGCAGTGGAGAGACAGAGGACAAGGCAGCTGTCATCTGTGACAAGGTTATGACGCAATGAGGAGAACAGACAGGTGTCTGTTATTGTAATGGGAAGTCACTTGGCCTTGGCCTGTTATATGCACTGGTGTCCCCAGTAACTTGAGAAGGAAATAAATCAACAGATTGTATTAAATCAGTACAACACCTAAGTCTCTTTACATTATAGTAGAGAGTTGTAGACTAGAAGGTGGGGGCATACATACAGGCTAATAGTACGATAAGTCCTTCCACCAGTTCACCTGACCTTGAACATAGTAGGTGGTTGGGTGCTGTAGGCATTTTTTAACTGGTTTACTGCTTCTGTAAAATGAAATCTCCCTCCAGCCCCACTAGGGGGTCTGGTTAGTCAGGCTTAAGCAGACATTAACAAGGTTGACTACCTTCACAGCAGAGACTTCTTGGTGTTAAGAAGCAGTGAAAACACTTTGGGAGGTATTAACAATGTGGCCATAGCTCAAGAACCAACACAGGGTTTTGTTCAAGGTCATTATCTTAAGAGGTGCAGTGACATCAGCTATGTTACTGTCATAGTATATAGCAGGAGTGGATCAGCTGTGTGTAGGGTTGTGTTGAGCTCACAAAGGTCACTATGTTGATCTTTAATGAAGAAAAAGCAGAGTAGTAGATCAGAAACAGACCTTTGAAGTAACCCTGCCCTGACATTCCCCAGCTGGATGATTGAAATAGACCTTTACTATACTGTTATTTAGATAGTTTTTTAATCTGCTAATGGGACCAATACCAAATCCGTTGTCCTTTAGCCAGAGACCATGGTCAGTCATTTTGCAAGCACTCTTGGGGGCAATGATAATGGCTCTGGTTAGCGATCTGATGCCTGTTTTAGTGAGATGGTGTCAGTAACAGATAGGCTGAAGGTTTCTCTGACATTTTCTAAAACCACACAAGCATGCTAAGACCATATTTGCAAATTGTTTGAGTTGCTTATGTGCAAGGTTCTCAGCAATTCTTACAAGAAGAGACAGGAAAGAGGCTGACCTGATGGCCTTCTGCTGTTTGGCTAGCTTAGTTTGAGCTGGGACTTGATAAAAACACTTTCCTGGGAGAGGGGAGTACAGTCACTGGTGAGAAAGTTTAAATATGTTTATGACCATCTACTTTAGAAATGCAGAGATCCACCCTTGTTAAATAAAGCAGAGTAGAGATGACCGTCTAACATGTAATCCATGACTGGAAAAGAGGATTGATTCTTAACTTTCATATAAGAAAATTTCATAAATTGAGCCTTGAGTAGAAGCTGTTGAGGTGGGGTTGAGAGATATGGGGAGCATTTTCACAGCAGGGTAAGGTGGTGAACATTTTTGTCATGAGAGCCTGAAGTTGTAAAGATGATCAGGAGTGAGACAAAACTCCTCTAGGTTGATCAAACAGGATTAAACAGGATGACGTGCTGAAGTTTCTCCACATGCAGATCACCCTAAACAAAATCCCTTCTATACCATGTCCTTTCCAGCTAATGGTCACCCTGCATGTCCCAAGAAGCTCACAATGCATACTTAGATCTACTGGAGACACTTAAAATCCAGATTTAACACTCTACTTACCGGAAATCCTACAGGGCCTTAAATCTACAGACACAGAAATTCCTGGACTTCGTAAATAAAAACACTGATGACTATATAGTGAATATGCTCACTAGAGGCTCCAACATACTGGAAATTGTACTGACAAATGTGGTAGAATGCTGCCCCCCACCAATATCTCATCCTCCCTGGTAAGGTCCGCCGTAAAGTAATCTACTTCAAAATCAAAATTAACTCTAGTTAGGAACTATTCCAAGGCAATTTACCTTTTATTACGTGATGGTTTGTCAAAATTTACTGTCCTTCCAAACCCTGGGAATACAGCAGCCTATGCTGAATTGCTCTCAGAAACTCTGTATAATCATGTCAGTGGCTGCATGGAATCTGCAGTGCCAACCAGACGTAAGCCCAGAACTAGCCCTAGAAATAAACCCCCTGGTGGCATCCCAAATCAAACTGGATATACAACAAAAAGGAAAAAATATGGCAAAAATCAGGAAGGGTAATTCCTATAAAGATAAACACTCTCTCATCAAAGTAAATAGGAAACAAAGAAGGCTAATTATGTTAAATAAAGCAACTTTAAGGTTAAGATAGCCTCTCAAGTGAAAGATAATGATAAAGTCGTCTTCAGATATGTCAGAAACTTCAAATGCAGCACACACCAACAATGTGCTGAACTGCTGGTTAATCATATCACAGTCATCAAACCTGTTAAAGGACAAATTCATTTCCAGCTTTATCCCCCTCTGACCCCCAACCATCCCCCAAGAAATACTGTCAAATGTAACCCATCCAACTATAACAAGGGAGCACACACGAACTATGTTCACTAAAGCTAAGCCAAGAACATAGCCTCAATAGCATCAGGGATGCCTCCTGAACACGATAAAATATGATTTATCAGGACCCCTGGAGTCACTATTTAACTGTAGTCTTAAAACAGACTTTGTGCCACAAGAATGGAGGACTGTGATGGTCATCCTCCTTCATAATGGAGAACCTTCAACAGATTCTGGAAGCTACAGACCCATTAGTCTGGTAAGTCTTATTTGCAAAACCATGAAAAGAATTATCATGGAAATGATCAACAAGGACATATGTGACCTCGAGACACTGGGTCCAGCCCAGCTTGGCTTTGTCAAAGGAAGGTCATGCTTACTGAACCTGGTGGACTTTGAAAAATCACTAAGGCAATACATGAAGGGAAAGCAGTACATACTGCCTATATAGAGATGGCTAAAATATTTTATACAATCCCCTACTTGGGCATTGTCAACAAACTTATGGAACTACTAGGCATAAACCCCTTTATAACACTCTGGATAGCTATCTGGCTTATGAATAGGATCCAAGAAGTCAGGATCAGTGAGCCCACCTCCACAAAGAGGCCATTCACCAGTGGAGTCCCTCAGGGCTCTGAGCTGGGCCCGCTCCTGTTTGGCATTTACTTCTTTGAGGTCAAAGGCCTCTGACTGACCAAGTTTGAAAATGATTGCAAACTGGAAGCAGTCATTGCATTCCCCTAAGATGAGAACACCCTTCAGGAAAGTCTAACACAGACAAACACTTGGTGCCAAAGCCAAGGCTTCAAACTCAGTACCAAGAAATGCATTATACTACCTTGTGGGAAGTCAGCCACCCTGGTCACTACATCATCAATAAAACATCCCTTAAAGCTGATTCACTAGTCAGGGATCTAGGAAATCATGTAGATAGTAACCTAGCCTACGACCAACACTTGGACAATGTTGTAAGAACATGCTTCTAAGTTGCTCAACTTGCAAGTAAGGGCATGGCATCTAGGTCCAAAGAGGTCATTATACCACTGTACTCGGCCCTCATCAGACGCATCATAGAGTTTACTGCTCCCTTTGGTATGTACCTGACCAGACGTGCAGCAACTGGAACGTTCACAATGGTTCCTTGTAAAAAGAATACAGGAAGTAGACAGAATATCCTATGATGATTGCCTCAAAGCCTCGTCTCTTTACTCAGTATCATTCAGATTTCTGAGTGCTGATCTTTGCCTGGTATACAAGACATCTCTGGACCCTGTTTTGATGAACCTTTAGCACATCTGCAAAATACACACTATTTCAAAAGAGCTAAATTTTGCTTGTGACATAAACAGGACTTGTTGGCGAGAATGATACGTTTCTCAGATAATTCCCATTCTCTGGAACAGGGTCTCCATCCATGTGAAGCAGAGTTCCTTACTAATCCTTTTTAATCACAATGGACCACTTAAGGCACTCTTTTTCATTTTCTTCCTCCTCTTGCATTTTCTAAATTTGTGATTTTTCCAAGATGCACCTAATTTGCATTTGTTCCACCCTTTGCAACAGTGTTAGGGATTGCATTTGTGATTTTTACAATAGCTAGAGCAACCCCCGACATACCTCCCAACTGTACAGATTTTCGCAGAATGTCCAGATTTTTGTCTCATATTTTTGGTCTGATTCTCATAAATTTGTGGTTTTCTGGCAAATCACTGAGTGAGAGTTGAAGTCAGAAAATTATGACAAATATTTGAGTTTCAGACTTTGTATCCTTTAGAAAATTCATGCTAATGTAAAACCTATTGTTCCATCAACTTTCTAAGTTTGTAAGGAGCAATATTTAAAAAGTGTCCCTGTTTTCGGGCCTTTTCCCCCATTATTCATGGATTTGTCCAGATTTCTTGATCTAAGGTATGACCCCTGCATATCCAGGTATGTATACTGAAGTGAACACTACTAGTTTGTGTGTGTTTACTGGTTTTAGATTCAGCTTGCCCACCTCTTCCTTGCATGTGCTCATCATCCAAATGCTGATTTCCTTTTCAAATGTAAGTTCACAGGAATACATAAACACTCACACCTTGGCCCAGGGTTCCCTTTACCTATCTAATACCTGCATTTAGAGCTGTTGGTATTCAGTGAGACATAGGTTCATAGGTTCATACTAGGCTATCTGCCCTGGGGCAATTATAAGCCTAGCCCGATTTTGTTTGGCTTACGCCACCCATTGATTTGAGTATACTGTGCCCTTTTTAAGGTTTAGTTTGCTGTGCCTCTGTCTAATAGTGACACGGAAGTAATCCCCGGGACAAACCTACGATCCCCCATCCACTCATCAAGATTCTTCTTGAAGAGATTCAGTGAGGTGCTCTGACTAACATGAATTGGAATTCTGTTCCAGAGCGAAGGGAGCCTCTGGGTTATGAATCTGTCCCTCCAGCAAGTTCTATTTATTTCAGTGCTGAGGTTCAAGTCCCTCGAGCGTGTGGCTCTAAGGGATTTAGATTTACTGAGGTGGAGCATGTCCATTAATTCTGGATTGGACATAGCTTTATATGTCAGGCATAGATCGCCTCAAAGTAGGCGGTATGCAACTGAGTAGAGCTGGAGTTTTTTTAACCGAGCAGCATATGGCATCTGTTTGAGTCTCTTGATCCTCTTGGTGAGGTACTTTTGGGGTCTTTCTAATTGCTGCAGGTGTCGGGTAAGGTACATCCCAAAAGGGGCATTGTATTCTATGATGGGCCTGATGAGGGATGAATAAAGGGGCACGATTACCTCTCTTGATCTAGATGTGAATCCTTTCATGATGAGGTGGGCTATGTAAAAGGTCTTTCTAACCACTTTGGCAATGTGGGTGTCAAAGGAGAGATTGCTATCAACTTGGGTCCCCAGATCCCTAATTACTTTCTCTGTACTTAATGGGTTACCGCCTATGTGGTAATTTGTGGGCATATTGTTTTTGCCAAAGGGTATGACTATACACTTTTTGGCATTTAGCTTTAGACCATGGCTCTGGCACCAGTTATCCGTCTCTGTGAGACCTTTTTGAAGGATGTTTGTGTCAGCTGGAGAGTTGATTATGGCGCCTAGTTTGCAGTCGTCTGTGAACTTGGTGAGCCATAGTCCTCCCACGTTGGCCTGTACCTCTGAAAAGTATATACCGAACAAGAGCGGTCCCAGGACAGAACCTTGTGGGACGCCACTTGTGACCGGTTTCGAGTCTGACATGGCTCCAGCAACTTTCACTCTGTGGGTTCTGTCTTTGAGCCAGTTTGCGACCCATCTTATAACATAGGGGTTTATATTTAAGCTGGATAGCTTATCTATGATGCCCGAGTGGGGTATTGTGTCAAATACCTTTGCTAGGTCCAGATAGGCTGTGTGGACTACCTTCCCTTCATCTATGGCTTTGGTGACTGTTTTGAAGAAGTCAACCAGGTTCAAAAGGCAGGATCTGCCCTTGACGAAGCCGAACTGGGTAGGATCTAGTGTCTGTAGGGCCCCAATGTCTTTGTTTATGAGCTCCATGATGATCCTCTCCATAGCCTTGCAGACTAAGCTAATCAGGCTTATGGGGCGATAGTTTCCAGGGTCCGTGGAGACTCCACCTTTGTAGAGTGGGACCACTGTTGCTGTACGCCATTCTGTGGGCACATATCCTGTAGTGAGGCAGAGATTGTACAGCCGTTTTATTTGAGGGATTAGTTCTTCTTGGAGTTCATGTAGGACGCAACCCGGGACGCCATCTGGTCCCATGGAAGCAGTGTTTTTTGCTTTGGAGAGGGCAGCCTTCACCTGAGCATCAGAGATGTTTGGGAGGCAGCCCTCTGCCGGGATAGATACTTGCTCTTTTTTTGGGGGGGAGGGGGTGGAGAAGTTAGCACTGAACCTGTCTGCCAGGATATTGGTGATGTCTGTGGGTTCAGTGTATTTTTTGTCGTTTAGAATCAACTCAGAACAAGTCTGGGAGTTGCATCCCAGGTTCCTAACATAACTGAAAAAAGCTTTAGTGTCCTGAGCAATTTTTCTCTCGAAGCTGGCCTTGGAGGATTTTATGAGGGATCGTAATTTTTTGCTAGTACTGATCAGGGATGCCTTCCCTATTAGGGATTTTGCTCTATCATGTAGTATCTTCCTCCTTCTGTTGTACAGTTTATTTATGGCTGGGGTCCACCAGACTGGATGCCTGCCTTTGGATGTTTGGGTTTTGTTTGGGATAGCATGATCCATGCATTCCTGGAGATGTCCTTAGAATGTGTTTATATAGGATTCTGCAGTTTGGGCCATAGTTTCCACTGGCCCTGGGGCCTTGAAGGATTCCACTTCGGTTTTGAGAAGTGAGAAGTTCGCTTTTGAGAAGTTTTTCACTGTGGTTTTCTGGGCTGGAGGTGGGGTCGGGATGTGGACATCCAGTGAAATTAATTTATGGTCTGATCTTATCAATGAGGGATATACTTCAGGTGTGGAGCATAGAGTCCCCATGTTGGTAATGATCAGGTCTAGTATGTTATCCCCTCTTGTGGGAGTGGTGACTAGTTGTTCCATAGCATTTGAGTTTATAATTTCCAGGAACCTTTGGGCTAAGGTGCTGGGGCTTGAGTAGTGCTCCCAGTCTATACTGAGAACATAGTGCATCCCCCTTGGCTTATAGTAGTGGAAGTGTGGTTATATTCCATTGTAGCTTGCTGAGCAGTCCAACCAGAAGGTTTCAGCATTCTTTTAAATGCTAAGCCATTTAGTAATAAAGGAGTTCTTCTCAGAATGACCTTGCCGTTCTGAATTCAGCCTTCCAGATTAGACTCCATTATGTTCTCTCATCCTATCCCAGTGTGTACCTATTTTCATTAGAAGGACCAAATGGAGTACGCATCCATCTTAGATGTTTGCATCCATTGAAGAATGTTCTCAGTAACACAAACTCTTCATGCTTCCTCTTCACTTGGTTTTGCTCAGCTGCAGCAGTTGTGGGGCTTGACACACACACTGTCATCTTTTTGCAGGGAAATAGCTTTGATGTTGGATGTCTGATTATTTTCAGATTCTGCAACCCCTCCCCCCTCCGGTCTCCAAGTTCCTGCATCTCAAATGAGATTTTTTTTCAGCACAGGGAGATGGGCTGTGGTCAGGCCTCCTGAGCCTGTGTTTCATGTGGAGACATTACTGGTATTCAGCTACTTAACATAAAGCTTCTACTAAGTAACTGTAATAAAGTTTCTGAACTGAACTATGGTGATTGCATAATACCTTTGCAGCAAAAGGCTGTGTTCTAGCTGAAAATAATACTACTGTTTGGCAGAAAGTGAATTTAACTGGCCACTGAACTTAGTGGATGTGTTTTATAGACATGTCTGTGAATGTAAGTCATACAAAAAGGGTTACAAAAGTTAAACCCTGTGCACAGACAATTTTCGGCTAGCTTACAGCAGCTGCGGAGTCGTGCTGATAGATTAAAAGCAGCTCCCAGCCTCAGAATGAAGTACATTAGAGCTCCCGCTGGGATGAGCTGGGGAGAGGCCTACACAGCTGTCATTTAGGCCAAGTTTTCTACAGTAAGCTGTGGGAAAGGATTCATATAAGTTGCAGTGAAGTTATATATCTCCAAATACAGTGGCTGTTTGTTAATTAGATGTAGCAACATGCCTTGAGGACTGGATGCAGTTTTTGTTAACTATTACAGTATTTTATTGGTGTAGTATTGGGGGCTTTTCAGTTGAGCTTGCCTTTTGGAATGCACTTAAAATTTCTTTTAAATGCTAAGCCATTGAATAGTAAAAGCAGGAAATTGCCATTGATGGGCTTTAATCTGCCCTGTAGGCTGAACACTTCTGCGTAGTTTCAGAAATAATGAACAGTTAAATGTAGACAATTATTGTTTTATTTTGATTCTTGTAGCATAGAAGCAGACAGTGTGTTTTTTTTTTTAAGCAAGCAAGAATGCTTTACTGCCATTTTCAGACGTGCCTACATATTACAAAATATCCGTGATGTAGGATTCTGGTCTGTATGTTTTAAGAGATGGGAATGGTCATATGTGCGTAGAACATTCAAATGCGAAGATGATATCCTATCAGTGGCAGTTTTTCCTTTGGAAATTGTGTAGCTACAGAAGTCCTGACTAAGCATAAATGCTTTTTTGAGCCTCCCGGCTGACCATCAGCTGCTCCCTGTGCCTTCTTTTTCCACTGCATGCAAAGAACTGCTGACTGCACATAAACTTTTAAAATGTCAGAATGTTAAATCTGTTTTGCTTTACATACTTTCACAGGCCTGACTGTATCATCCCCCAAAACCTTGTAAACGTCATTCTTGAGAGAAACCTGAACTTTAAGGCGGCGTCATCTTTAGTATACACATTTTTAAAAGGAAATTTTTGACCAAAAGACCAAAGTTGTGTAGACACACTTTGCCGGACTTTCAGTACAAGTTTTTGATCATCTGAACAGGGTTGCTTAAAAATACTCTCAGGTTTTGTTTGTGTGGAATGTAGTGCAGGAGTAAGTAAATAAATACATACAATGTGGTTGGATATGCTGCTGCAGAGTCCTGAACAGATGTGTTTACTAGACGTACAGTAAAGTGAAACTGCATGCCTTATTTTCTTGTTGGATATGCTGCTGTTGAATCTTGAACAGATGTATTTACTTCATATACAGTATCGTGAAACAGTGCCTTATTTTCCTTAACCTTGGAACTCCTGGGACTATGATGTTCCAGGCTGCCTTCTGTAACAAGTTTTTGTAAGAACTGCTTTTCAAAAATAAAGATATTTATGCATAAAGTATTCTTCTTTTTTCCTTACTTGCCTTATCCATTATGGCATGTGGTGCCTACAGCGACATTTTCTCTTTCACCAAAACTGTCAATTATATTTTGCTGATTTTTGAGTAAAATAAATTGTGAAACACTTTTTTCCCCTATGCAGCATTACTCTAAATGGTACTTTTTCATTATCGGGGTAAAATTTGTAATATGTGCTTGGAATATTAGCAGGCGCTTGCAATTACTTCACAGCTCATGACAACGATCCTTGCTGGTTTACTACCAATTCAAAAATTGCAGTAGAAACGGATCAAAAATACAACACAAATTTGGAGACTTTCTGCAAAATGAGAGACATCTGACAGGTATACCTCTCCCCTTGTATGCACTGGTATTGTGGACAAAGCCAAACAGAATCTTGGTTGACGGACAAAGATCACAGGCAGGATAGTGGAAAACTCCCACATATTATAAGATATATCAAACGTAACGATCATTTAAAAGGTTTCCACCTGCTAAAGTACATTATCCTCCCTTTAATCCTAAAAGCACTATAACATTTAGATTCAGTCTCCACAAGTCTGTGAATGTGCTGTCAACATGCACTATGAGGAAATCATGCAGTTTGTCGAGCACTGTTTTGTCAAAATGGAATTGTGATGTTTTGTTTAGTTGATTCCCCATTTCCACAAAAGTTCTGCAGTGTAATTAACATATTTACAGACCTGCAGGAGATTTCTCATTAAATTATGACTTTCTGGCAATTCATTGACTGTTGAAGTAAGAAAATATTGACAGATATTTCAGTGTCAGACTTGATAACGGTGAAAATACCAATATTGTCTTACTTCTACAAATAAAGCCATACTTTTATGAGAAACCTAAAATATGTTCTATATACATAGCATGATCACTGTGTGCATATACTACTGTGGTAACTCAGTCAGGTCAGTAACTAAGTGGATGCTAACTAAAAAAAAAAAAAAAAAGACGCTAGATGTCTGCTCTTCATGTTTTTGCCAACTTCACTTATTTGACATTTTTCCTTCGTTTCTTAGTTGAAAGGAAAAAAATGAAAATGCTCCCATCCTAGATGTGGATAATTATATTTAGCAAACCAAATTACTGGATCATAGCATCTGTGAGATCATTACGAGCGCATGCCAAGATTCCAAGCGCTCATTGGAAGTGTTGCCCCGATAACGGAAAAGTACCCTCTAAACTTTACCCTCGGTGACATCATGATAGGGATAGACTGGAGTGCAGCCATAGACTTTAATGTACACACCAGTATGCATGTATGGGGCCATGTTCACTAAAGTTTATGTATGTACCCCCACCACCCTATCCCTATGGTGGCATCACTGAGGAATTCAGTGCAATTATGTGGGCATGTCCTTAATAAATACTTTACAAAGCTTTTGAGTAACAAAATGTTTAATCAAAGGACAAATAAAATAAATAAAACCATTCACATAAAAACAGGTATCATGCATATAGGTGTATTATAGGTAGATGCAACTCCTAAATGATTTATCCCATGTATAGGACCCCTCAAATTATCTGTGGTATGATCCCAGTTATTTTTATTAGGGGTACTATTTTATTATCGACTATGGGATGTGTAAGGCCAATCTATAAACAAATGGGATAGGTTATTTCAAACACAAAAAGGGAAACTGGCTAAACTTAAATGGCCCACAAGGGCAGCTAACCTAGAACTTACCTATGAGGAAGTACACTGAAGCACTTAAGCTATAAAGTGCTGCTATGTATATGGAATGAGCAAATTATGACTGTATGTGGTGTAATACAACTAAATGGCTCCAAGCCACTTGCTACCACTGTGTACTAGTTACTTTAGATTTGAATATCCTTGAATGGGCTGTGGTTTCATATACTACACAGCTGTGAACAAGGGGCGAGTACTTTATTAAGTGCGGCGCTAATAGAATGGAACAGCGGTTTGTCTGTGAAGAAGTATAATGGCTGTAAAGGAAATTACAGTAAAGTTAATTGCTGGCCATTTCACTCAAGTTGGTTCGATTTCAAACAGCCATTTGGACCTCAGTTACTGTGTTGAAGGAGGGGCTTCACCCCCACCCCACCCCACCCCAACACATACTCATACACATACAGTTATTTCTAACTCTAAGGATATCAAACCTTAGGGGAAAAAAAAACTTATAATTGGTCGGATAGCTCCTTTTGATCTGCTAGCCCCAGTCAAACAGGATTAGTTGAATGGTCATCAACCAGGCAATTGAACACTGGTTACAGAATTTGGATTTGTATTGCACTTTGGTACATGTTACTGCATATTGTTTTAGTGGTATTGAAGGCTGTAGTACTGCAGCAGTGTCCAGAGTGCTCTATTTACTGTCGATCGCAGCTCATTGTGTGATATCTGATGCTTTGACCTGTCTATTTGTTATAAGAGGGCATGTAGAACTGAATACATAGATAAACCAATAAATGAAATAACTGGATGGGTACACAGAATTTTGAACACTGAATTTTCACATTCTTTGTTTTTGTATAGGCATGGTATATCATTGCTTAGATTTGGAAGCCACGTCATTTTACTTTGTATTTAGAACAGTTTTTATTCTGAAGATTCCAAGTGCTAGTAATAGGATTTACATTAAAAGAAACTGTGTTTGCAGTATTTTTGCACTGAGTAGCAAATCCAACATTCCTGGCTTTCTCATCAGAGATGCAGTACATTTATGTATTCTAGTCATAGGTCTCATGTTTCACTTTACTAAGCAAACATTATTTTATATAAAATACACAGTGTCTCTTTTATTGCTTGTCTTATTTTCATGTGGTTATGACAATTAGGAATACATATGTATATATATATATATATATATATGTGTGTGTGTGTGTGTGTGTGTGTGTGTGTGTGTGTGTGTGTGTGTGTGTGTGTGTGTGCACACGCATGTGTATATGCATGTATGTCTATATACATGTGTGTGTGTGTGTGTGTATACATATATGCACACACACACACACACACACACACATATATATATATATATATATATATATAGAGAGAGAGAGAGAGAGATGTATATAAGGTTTGTAGAGGCCAAACCTGTTTTGTATTTTTTGTACTCAGTAGACTTGCTTCAGTTTTTATCAGACTATTGTTCTTTTTCACTGTCTGTCTGTGCACTGCAGTGCAGCTTGGGGATTTTAGCAGTCAGAATATATACATGAAAAGAGACCTGCTGTACTTTCATAGGGTCCCTGGATGAAATGAACCAAACCTCAAGGCCCTGTGGTGGAGGCAGAGATGCATTCTTATTCCTTGCCATCACCACACACACGTTAGCATGAAGCCTAGACCAATCACAAACTCGACACTAAGCCTTTTGATTTTGCAAGCAAGACTTCATCAAACTGAGAGAGGAAAGGGAACATAGCCCAAACTGGACTTCATACTGTGGCAAGTTTGAAATCCCAGCCCAACCGCAGAGCTGGTTGATTGGAATAATGGGAAACGGTATCCTGGAATTCAGCTGCTATGGCTTGCTTTTCAAGAACTGTTTCTGAGTAAAGAAAGAAAATCTGTTGCTCAACTCTAAATATGCCAGAATGATGTAATTCTTGCAGAAAATGGTGCAACATGAAGAAAATAACATTTTTTGCATTTGCTTCTACTGAATGTTGTGCGAGATTAATGTTATGTGTTGCAAATGTGGTTTTATTTAATGGCGGTTAAGAACTATGTATGCATGCATGCACTTATATGTTAATATGCCTGGATTGGAGTAAAAATACAAATACCCATAAGTACATCACACGCACACACACACACACACACACACACACACACACACACACACACACACACACACAAATACAAATACCCATAAGTACATCACACTCACACACACACACACACACACACACACACACACACACACACACACACACACACAAAAATACAAATACCCATAAGTACATCACACACACACACACACACACACACACACACACACACACACACACACACACACACACACACACACACACACACACACCACACACACACAATGGTGGCTGGTGACTTCAAATCAAAGGGTGGCTGCAGGAGACAGCTGAATGGATGGGGTCAATGGGAATGGGTGTGGCCAACTAGAAAGGGGAGGGGCTATGCTCAAAACCACAAAAACTGTAACTTTAATTAAATACGCTGCCCTGGATGCCAAACCATCATTATGAGAGTCCAATCAAGACAAAATGAAGTGTAGAAGAAAAAAATATTTCAATGCATTGGCTGCCTGACAGCTTAGTTAATATCTAGATGGAAACAAAAAGGTTGTGAGGCATGAAAAAATAAATTACTTTTTAAATACATTACTGGAATGCCAGCCAAAATCAAGTACTAGAAAAACAAGCAGCACTCATCTCAAACCACTTCTCCTTGCACCGCAGTTCTAATTATAATTTATATTCAGCTTTATAAAAGCACCAAGTAACATGCTGAAAGTAGCAATCTCTGTGATACCCCAACTTGTAAATATGTTTCTTATCCAAAAAAGACCTGCTGTCTGACAACAACTATCTACTTGTTTCATGGGGAAAACATGATCAAAGTAAAAAATGAAAATCAAACAAGAAACAAGCTCAACATACATTGCTTAAAGGATTACTGCACAGGTTATGGACCACACATGATAGATTGGCATTCTGTTTAGTTTGCAGGTAAAGTCTGCAAAGATGACTGCAGGTCTTCAACAAATGTAATGAGCTTCTTAAAATAGTGTAATCCTGTCCTTTATTACAAATACTGTCATATGCATTTCAATACCCAAGGCTTATACGTTATCTAGTTATGTAAGTATTCTCCACATGGCAACAACAGAAAGGCTTTCAATGTTGGCAATTCTTTAACAGTATGCTTATTAAAACATACTTGCATCTTACAATCTTAGACAAGCTTAACTGATGGTAATTAAAACAGTGCTTCTTAGACACAGAGCAACAGGCACTTTCTGAATAATAATAAGCATAAATCAACAGTAAAAAAATATGATAGAAACCAGAACATTCTGCAAAATCAAGGACAGATGAAAAGCCACTGTAGTACTTGTGTCTACCTTGGATGAGGGGCTACTTTGCACATTTACACTGCATAACTGCTCCTTGCCTTGCTTGGACACATCCAGAGTCACTACATGGGGGAGTGGGGTGCAACAAGTATGTCACAATTTGAAATGTCTCTGGCTGACTGTGATGGGCCTGACACATTTGTCATACCTCTCAACCTCAGAGCAAGAAATCTGGACAAAGCCATACATTAAAGTGGGACAAAGGCCCAAAAATAAGGACAATTTTTAAATATTGCTCTTATAAACTTAGAAAGATAATGGAATAGTACGTCTTACAGTAGTATGAATTTTCTGAAGGGTATGAAATCTGAAACTGAAATGTCTGTCATTATTTTCTAACTTCAATCTTTAATGATTTGCCACTAATTTGCCATAAAAACACAATTTTATGAAAAACGGACCAAAAATGTGATGCAAAAATATAAAATAGAAACACAATACAGCTGGGAACCTGTCAAAGAAGAGACACTTTTTTAATATTAGTAATGCTAACTTGAGCAGCTGACAAAATAAAAGAATCTACATGCATTTCTAAAATAAAAGTAATCTATAGCTCTGATTATTACCGTTATTTATTAATTGTAAACTCTCCATGTTTTCTTCCAAAATTGCTGTTTTGCAGAGGGATTATTAAGGGAAGAGCAACATTTTCTGCCAAAATCGGGGACAGTTGAGAGGTTTGAATATGCCCAGTTTTATAAAGCAATTTATTTGCACGTACCTCTCAACCTGTTAATGCAGGAAATCTGGACAAGGCGAAATATATTGGGGGGACATATAAACAGTACTAAAATTGCTTTTGTATAAACTGAAACAGTTGATAGAATAACAGGTCTTGCTTTAGCATGCATTTTTCTGAAGGCTGTGAAGTCTGAAACTCAGTGTCTGTCATTATTTAGTGACTCAATTCCTAAATGATGTGCCAGAAAACCACAAATTTTATGAGGAACAAACCAAAAATAAGAAGCAAAAATTTATTCATTCTGCAAAAATCTGGACAGTTGAGAGGTATAGTTCAGTCGGGGCTGTCTTTGAGTTTGCTGCCCTTCCCCTTCATAAAATCATGGTCGAATGGAGCCTCCCTCCTGCAGCCATTCCAGTGAACCATTACTTGGCTATTTCACCCCATTTACCATAAACACTAATGTGCATACTGCTTTACTTCTGCAATGATTTGGACTTCATCTGAAAGTTTTATTTTGCATTTTACAGCGCAAACACTAATAGATATCTGCTAAACAAAGCAATGCAGTCTCACAATGAAAACCGACTTAGCATTAAAACTTCTTTGCCCTTGAAACTCACATTCATTGAAACAGCATTGAAACTCACATTCAAAGAAAATACATTTTGCCAGTGGCAGATAAAGGTTAACTTTGGGTTTGGGCTGTTTTAAAATCACAGGCCCCTTGCAATTGAAATATACAAATGCTCTTTCATACACTTTCCTGATTGTATTAAATTATATTCCTCGTACAATACAGTACAGTTTTAGAGGGTGTTTTAAATTTGTTTTGAATATTTTTCCATTAAACAATGAAACAAAATGCATGCACCAGTAATAACAAAACTGCCCAGTTCTGAACATTTCCATCATAAAATTCTACTCAAACGTCTACAGTCCACCAGTATCAGTATGTATGCACAATCTCTGAAGAAGTAAAAGTCATCTAAATAATTCCACATTAAAGAGATCTGTAACTAATGAAGAGGTTGCTGCTAGCAAACAACTTTATATTTCATTGTTTCATCTACAAATAAAGTGCCTGTTGCCCTTGAGGAATAAATTGCCTATCTTACACTAAAAAAAGACAAGCTAGTAATATTGCAATAGGGAATGGATGGCAAACTGATAACAGGTTCATAGTTAGTAGGTATCTTCGCCAAAAAGGAGTGCAGCATCCACCCCCTTTGCAACACAGTACAGTATCAGCGATGCATCTATCTACTGTGGGAGTAGAACCCACAGCTGTGTTTATCAAAAACAGGTACATTACCTGTTGTGCTATTAACAATGCAAGCAAACTCAGCATAAGCAGCACTAAACATTTGCTCCCCTGCAGCTCTCATCTCCTTGTAAAATCTAATTACTCAGCTATATCTCTGAACTTTGCAGCACAAGAAATCTGGAAAAAGCCAACATTTATTTTTTTTTGGGGGGAGCAAAAGCCTAAAAACCAGGGACACATTTTAAACATTGCTTGTATAATGTTAGAAAGTTGCTAGAAGAAAATGCTGTGTTACCACCATACATTTCACTGCCAAGACTTGAACCCAGGACCCTGTGCAAAACAATCAGAGCAACATACCACTATGCCAAGTCAGCCTGTTTTGTGAAAGAGAGGAAGACTGAAACTTAAATGGCTAGCATTTAGTAAATTCAGTTCTCACCATAGCTGTCAACCTCTTAGCGCAAAACACCTGAACAAAGCCAATAATGGGAGAATACCGCCCCCAAACATGTTCAGTGAATTCAGTTCTCACCATAGCTCTAAACGTCTTAGCAAAAAACACCTGGACAAAGCCAGTAATGGGAGAATACAGCCCCCAAACACATTCAGTGAATTCAGTTCTTACCATAGCTCTCAACCTTAGCACAAAAAACCTGGACGAAGCCAATAATGGGGGAATACAGTCCTAAAAATAGAGACACATTTCAAATATCCATCTTATAAACTTAGAAAATTTCTAGAATAAAAGCTTTTGTGTTACCATGCCCTTTCTGAAGAAAAAGAAGTCTGAAATTCAAATGCTTGTCATTTTTATTTAACATTTGTTAACCAGGAAAGTCTGGCTTGGAACAAAAGCCAATTTTCAGCAGAGGCCCAGGGAGAAACACTCCAGACAGACACATGTATTTGTAAAATGGGATGGGAGGACACCAGAACACCCAGAGGAAACCCACAAAAACACAGGGAGGACATGCAGACTCCACACAGAAGGCACCCCAGCCAAGAATCAAACCAGAGAACGTGTAGCTGTCAGGCAACAATGCTACCACTGCACTATTGACTTTGTAAGGACACAAAAATACAGAAACCACAGATTTTATGAGGAACGGAACAAGTATGAAGGAAAAATCTGCAAATTTTTTACAAATGGTGGTGGGTAGGGAATTCAGGCTCTTGCCACCTGGGCCCAAGGTACAGGGTTCAAACCTGTTCATATAGCACTTGGGGCATTTAACACACACACACACACACACACACACACACCTACACCTTACATTCAGTAATCCATAATTTGATGACTGTGCCACTCAACCAATGCAAACAGTTGACCATTTTCATCATCCAAAAACTTTACAACAAAATGTACCTGCGACATAGATATTCTGTTCCCACATACAGACATATACACACACACACACATATATATATATATATATATATATATATATATATATAATATATATAAATATATATATATATATATATATATATATATATATATATATATATAAATGTATATGTATATATATATATATATATATATATATATATATATATATATAAAATGTATGTATGCACACCGACACATATTTATACTGGTGCATAAAGAGGTGTGTGTGTGTGTGTGTGTGTAACACACTAGGCTCAGGGGTGATGTTATCAGTGATCTAGTTAACTGACTGCATAAAGTTATTTAATTTAGAAGTGGAAACCGAGACAGCAGACTCAAAGTTGTAAGATGAAGCTTGTTAGCAGCTCACAGTCTCCATGCTGTACACCATACTGTATGTACATATGTAGATATTCTTGTTTGTACATTTTTAATTTATGACATAGAGTTGTTAACTGGTCATACTTACTAAATGTTTATGAAAGCTGGGTATGACCTTCCAGGATATATATCATTTGCATTTTGTGCAATTTTTTTTTTGTTGGCCGATAATTGAGGAAGTGAGTAAGGACACTAATTCATGTTCTGCCAATGGGAGAGCAGTATTGACTGATGCAACATCCTTGGATATTGTTTCTACTTCACAAATACGTCTATACTGTCAAATCAGTCAGCGACTGTTGATGCTAATGTCATGGCCTAAATACTATGGAATTTTCCCCTTTGTAGTTGGAAGCACCTCTCCCCATGAGACAACTGAAAAACAAAAACAGGATGGTCACACAGAAGGGGAAGAGGAGGAGGCTACATAGGGGAAACATCATGCAATCACATGGGACACAACATGCGGAAGTTCATAATATTTTAAGTCGTATACTACTGGACATGGAATATTCTCTACTGAGTAAGGGCATGATTTTTGTACCTGCTTCAGATGATGAGCTGTTTGACTGCTTAACAGAGATCAGACTTTTTCATTGACAACTGCATTTAAATCTAATGGTTCTAGACAATACACAGCCTATGGACTTTACATTTAAAAAATCCAGTGCGTTCATTCCTATTACACACATCACAATACAAGCCTTTTAGAACACTTGTATGAAATGTATTAACTTTTTTCTAATAAATCTATTTACGGAGACATTTTCAACTTATCTTATGATGAGGGACTGGCACTTGATTCACTGTTCAGTAATTTAGATGTAGTAATAAGTGTGCCAGTAAAGGTGGCACAGTTGTTATAATGGATAAGGAATTTTATTATACTGCTATTTTCAATTTGAGTGATACAACTACTTATATTAATATATCAATCAGTCAATTAAACGATGCTATAAAACATGTCAACAGTGATATATGTACATTGTATTTACACGGTCAATTAATCCTGGATTTATTGAATTATTTTCATATATCACTTCCCATCATATCCATTTATTATGGCTTAACCAAAATTTACAAATATGAATCCAGTCCACTCATGTGACCCATTATCTCCTGGAGAGGTTGGATTTTGCAACCTACATCATCGTATGTAAAAAAACACCTTAAAGGAATATTTACATTTTTCACAGAGGTTTTGGCAGAGATGTCCAATGACAACATTATGAATGGCCCTCCCAGCATATTACAGCTACATTTATGTTTGTAACATTAGGCATTGATTCTCTATTCACTGCTATACCAAACAGTATTGGGTTAGAGTATATGGGAGACTACCTGGTGGGAGGTCTCAAGCATGAGTAATATGGATATAAGTACCCTTTGTGAACTATTGTCAGTTGTCGTAACTAACACCAGCTTTCTTTTTCAAGGATATTTCTTACAAATTAAGGGTGGATACACTGGTAGCCAGTCATTCTGCTAATATAGTTTTGGCTACCTGGGAAAGGAATTTTACATTTAACTCTAACAATGAATTTGCTGAGAGCCTGCTATTCTATAGGAGGTTCGTGGATGATATATTAATTTTCTGGGATAACAAAACAGAATGTGATGATTTCCTACATTATTTAATATCTACAACTGATTTTTTTTTTTCATTTAAATGCACCTGCTCAGACACATCAGTTAATTTCTTGGATATTTATTTAGAACATCAGAACATTGGAAATGTAAAACCTAATATGCGTGTATATATGTGTGTGTGTGTGTGTGTGTACATATATATATATATATATATATATATATATATATATATATATATATATATGTGTGTGTGTGTGTGTGTGTGTATGTATATATATATATATATATATTCTTTATATATATATATATTCTTTATATATATTTAAGAACATTATCAGAGGACACATGATACATCCCTTTAGGTTAACAACTGATAATATTCAGTTTATTGCCAATCTAAATGTGATTGTAGATCAACTACAAGCATGTGGCTATAATAGCAAAACATTTTATGAATGAAAGATTTTTAACAATTATGCAATGTAATGAGAGAATAAAACTTTTTTTTCTTACCCTCTGCCTTTGCAGAATGTTTAGCATTGTATATTCACACATAGAATTATACTTGCATATAATACACATACTAAATATGTGAAGGACATAAGGAAATATTGGCATATTTTATGATAAGTAAAGCCACTTAAGCATACTATATCCCAATATCCTGTTTTTAGATACAAGAAATTACAAATTTAAAGGAAACGTGCTACAAAGAGCAAGTTAACACCATTTAGAACAGATCGAGTGCAAGAATCTCCTTCTTCTTCTTTTGGCTTTATTCCCGGTTAGGGGTTGCCACAGTGGATCACCTGTCTGCTCATGATTGGCAGTGGAGTTTTACGGTGTCGAGTTAACAGCCCGGCGCCCAACCTTCCACAGAAGGCACACGCACGCACACATGCCTAGGGCCAATTTAGAGTATCCAATCCACCTACCTCTTTGGGATGTGGGAGGAAACCGGAGCACCCGGAGGAAACCCATGCGACCACAGGAAGGACATGCAGACTCCACACAGAAGGCACCCCAGCCAAGAATCGAACCGGAGAACCTCTTGCCGTGAGGCGGCAACGCTAACTGCTGCACCACCGTGGCCGCCCAGATCTAGTGCAAGAATAGTAAATTTTATTTGTAATAAATGTGTATATTGTAGATATAAATAAGGATAAGTCCTTTGGTTTCATCCTGTGAGAACTACAAACTATGCATATAAAAGATTTGTACATTGTGATTCAACTAATGTTTACCTGTTGAAATGTGTTACCTGTCAAGCCTTCTATGCAGGGAAGAGTATCCATAAATTTAAGGAGCATATTTTTGATCATCTATCCGACATCAGATGACAGTTGAATACAAACCCTTATTTAAACATATTTCTTTGACTGATATTACACATCAGATTAATTTTGTTGCCTTAGAGTTGGTGTTTGAAAACATAAGAGGTGGTGATATAAATCTAAGAATGGAGTGTGCTGAATACCGCTGGATCAACATATTGAGAGATGAGAAATATCTAGGGTTAAGTGGCATTTCTAGCATTAAACCTGTACTTAAGTTTTTTTAACTATGTACTTGTTTTTGTTTATGTTACTCTATCATACAAATTTTAGAAGTTATTTAACCTTTTTTTATTCTCATGACAGTCATATGAAGCAATAATTGGGCTTTCTGACCATGTGATCCGTTACATTTGGGTATTTAGATGTGATGATGTGAGATGTTGTTTGACATGTACCTGATGAAGCATTTACAAATGCTTTTTACCTAGTCTCTCTTAAATATTATTTT
This sequence comes from Protopterus annectens, assembly GCF_019279795.1. Taxonomy (NCBI): domain Eukaryota; kingdom Metazoa; phylum Chordata; order Ceratodontiformes; family Protopteridae; genus Protopterus; species Protopterus annectens. The sequence continues at coordinate 403,696,976 of NC_056742.1, read as the reverse complement.
ATATATATATATATATATATATATATATATATATATATATATATATATATATAGAGGTATCTTCTTTGGTGATCTGAGTATGTTTTTCTTTGTGATTCACTGTCATTGATCAGACTAATCTTTATCTACTGAGCGTCACTTGTGGGTGTTATATTTAGTGCACTGTGCAGCAGTATGATGCTGGCATATTCACCCTTCACCGTGTGCCGCAGGCATGTGCAATGAAGTCCTACTTTGCAGAACCTGAAACTGACTACGCTGAGTCTAGTATCTACTGTAGACTGTGTTTCCAGGAGCAGATGGAATTTACATTAGGAAAAAAAAAATTCAGCAACATAGGTTGTACAGTTAGAAGAGACAAAAGGAGCCAGCCTGACGCATGCTGGGAAATCACAGTATTAGAACTTTAGTGGTGTTGGACAGTATAGAACAGAATGATATTAAAGATACAGATTACACATATTTGCATCTAATTTTTTTGTTTAGATGAACACCCCCCAACATTCTTAATAATTTGTCTGGTGGTAGATATGTAGTTTGTACACATTGTAGTTTCAGGCCGAGTACACACTGTTCTTACTCTGTGGGCTACATACTGTTCTTTATGTGTCATTCCTATGCTGAGGTGTGATAGTGAGTGGCAGAAAACATCTTGTCTGCAAGAACTGCAGATTATAAATGTTTTCAGTGCTCTTAACAAGAGACTGATTGTTTAATCTGGTCTTTCAATACCAGTGCGGCACTTTCCTTGCTAACAGTATGCATTAGAAACTTAAGATTAGGCCTCAAGTAGAATATTCAGGAAGAGAAATTTCCCCCAAAGATCCAAGACAAATTGTCAGGCACACACTTAATTCAACATACCCAAAAGTCCGTGGAAGAGTTGAGTGCTGCAGAGTAGAGGTCAGTTTACCATAATTGTTAAAAACAGTCCTGATTGACCTTTGTAAGTAAAAAGACTAAGCAGCATGTGCAGAAATCATGTTTGTAAACATTATCATTCATAGTCAAATGACTGAAATAAGATTTTAAGAAGGTATGCAGGTGAGGCAGTTAATCCCTATGTCTTTATCAGCAGGCCTGTGTATCTCTTCTGTTTAGAATAACTCATTACTAAGCTAGTACACAAAATGCAGTTTCTTTGGTATCATGCAAACTGTTGAGCAAATGGCACTCCTTTTGTCTGTCATTTGTAGAAAGTTGAGTCATTCTTGTACTGATACTTATGGGAAGACATGACAGTTACAGGGCTCCACCTAACTGGACATTTTGTACACCCTACCACTATCACTGAGGCTTACCATGGGTCCCTCTGTGCAGGGGAAGACAAGCTGTTGATTCTGGATTAGATCAGAGGGGTCAATGAGATGCACACAGTGTCATCTAGATTCAAATGTGTGTGTCCTATTTCTGTGGCTGGATGTCTGACTCCAGTTTTACCCATAAAGCCAATGGGTCAAAACTATGGCAGCTGTGTGTATAATTAATGACCAACTGTTTTTCACCAGGCATACTGGTTGGCACAGAGGTGTGGGGGATTAAAGCTGCTTTTATTTGGTACAGGGTTTTATTCCCTCAGCCCTCATTTGCCTATTGTATGAGCTTGAGCAAGTCAATTAACCAGACATTGCTCATTGGTCATCCCTGAAATGGGGTTAGTGCCCAGTGGGCCAAATTGGTTAAAAAATGGGTATTACTGTTACTCAAGTTTTAGACAGTAATAGGTCATCAAAGATCAGCCCTAAATTCTGAAGCTGGGATGTAGAAGCCAATTTTTTGAATATTGACGGCATGCGTAGTTCATGTATTCTGCATATCACCAGTTTGTCTTTGTTTTCCATTTCCAGTTTATGAGTGAGCTGTTATTTGTAATTTATGTAATGTTATTCTCCAACTCTGCCGCTAAAAACTGGAACCTACTTCCTGCTGAACTCACCACTGATCTTTCCTTATCCCAATTAAAAAAATCCCTTAGGAAATGCCTAAAAATGCAGTGGCTTTGTCCCTGTACAAACCCTGACTAATCCCCACTCAAACATATTTCATAAATGAGAACCTCATTACAAGAATAAAACTCTGAATCTCTGTTTAAAATTCTGTCTCACCCACCTACTGGAAAGATTTAAAGTTAACACTATACCATGTATGGTAACCACCTTAATATATATGTTTTCCTTTTTCAGATGAAATCTTTAACTATTTCTTTCCCAGCTACTTGCTTCCAAACTTTGCTGTGTGTATGTGAGAAAACATGTAGTTGTTTGTACATATCGTTAAACAAATCTCAGTTTTGTGATAACTCACTGTAATAATTTCACTGTATTTACACTTGTTTTTGTACATTTGGAGCTTTTCTCCCTGGGCCTCTGCTGAAAATGGACCTGTATCCAGTCAGACTTTCCCGGTTAACAAATGTAAAATAAAATAAATAAATGTAGCAAGGGGGGCAGCAGCTACTCCTGCAATTTTTGAGAAAGTTGAAATTGAGCATTTCTGTAAACTTATTGATACCTTAGATGATAAATGTACCAACAGAGATATACATGTTTGTGAATTTGCATTGTTGTGTGCACTTTGTACTGGCATGTGGGTATAATGTTTATCAAAAATATCTTAGAGGATTTGCAGCAGGGAATCAATGTGTGCATGACCTGTACAGAGTAGTTATTTAGATGTAGAGACACTGAAACACACTTTTCCAGAGTAAGGATGTGAGTAGATCACTATTTTAATTTTCCATTGCTGTTGGTGAGCATTCTGCTTGGCTGGTATTAACATAAAACAAAGGACTCTGTTTACCTGAGATGCAAGCTACCTCTTTATTACCCAAGAGGCTGTAGGAATGTTAAATGAAATGCAAAAATGAAGCAGGGGCTTAAACCACCTTCCAGTGAATGAATAATACTAGATTTCTTTGCATCCAGGCAGGAGGCTTCATTGTAGATGAGACAACTTTAATATTGTAGCAGGTATAAGATTCACAAGTAATAACGATTACATTAATGTATTAGAAAGATGCCTTCCTGGCAAATCCACCATCAGAGGTTTAAATGGACGAGAGAAACTACTGAGGAAAGGTTTACAGATTGAGGTGGGCCAAAAACCTTGAGTACTGGAGATTTAGGAGTTCAACCTGTGTAGATGGTGGAACTGGGACATGCAATGAAGGAGTGTGTGTGTGTCTTTACACACACTAGTGCTTCCCTCTTATGAAGTATAGAAAGCTTTGACTATAGTTAATAATTATAACTAATTACTCCGTTTTCCTGGCCTCTGTCTATATACCCATACAAGATTTCCATTTCCTGTATTAGATTATGTCTTTCTAGACAGCATTCTGTTTGTATGACTGTTGGATTTGTGCATTCTTTCCTCTTGTACATTTTACTTTTAGGAAATAAGACATTCCCAGCTATTGTGAAGACTATGAAATTAACTGTGAGTAAAATCAGTGACTGAGGTCACTAACCTAAGCGGAAGCCTTTTTATTTTCCCTGTTTGGTAACGTTAGCTTCTTCTGTGACACCAGCATCTAATGAGGCACCTGCAACTCTCACTGCATAGGTTTTATTTTTCAGTGAGCTTGCTATCCATCTGATGACATAATTGGTCAATTTTTTAAATGTTTAGCTTTTGTATGACACCAGCATGGGGAGTGATGTCAGGTCTGGAGCCCTGTTAAAATCTTTCAGTGGACCTCACTTAAACCCGCACGTTTTCACTTCTTTATGTTTTCCTTTCAGGTTAGTGGTTCTGTCTGAAACTGAACATCCATTTTAATGTCCTCCCATTACTTTTCTGTTATCTTCCTTTCACTGTACTCCTTGAGCAAACATGGTTTTATATCATCTGCTTTTCAACATGCAGCCGTTTTAATTTCAGCACTCCATTACTGTGTTTATCATTCCTCTCCCTTCTTTTTCTTGTGTCTCTAATAGTGCACAATTTGCCTTGGAGCTTTTCACTGGGGCTAAATAGTGTTTCATCTGTCGCATTGTCTCTTAACTTCTTTCCCCACCCTACTCTAGCCATCTCTCTGCCATTTGCAATTATGTTTTCCACTGTCAGACTGCTGTTTTTCTTTTATATGGTCTAAGCATTTTTTGCTTCCACTAGATCTCTCACTGTGACCCCACCTTCAATTTTTCACTCACCTCAACTCTCTCCCCCATCTCCACCCCCAAATCTATTAGTCATGCCTTTGTCTTGTTGCACACTGGTCCTTCCAATATTTCATGTTCTTTATATATTATTTTCACAATTAATTAAACCAGCAGATAATAAAATAACTTCTCCAAGAATCTGTCTTACTGTATTAAACCTCATCTGATTCCCATAATACTTTCTTAACTAAAGTGCAAATTAAAGTTGCACATTAAGAACTCAGAGCCTTGTGTATTTCAAAGGCAGGCAATAATGTTTCACCACATTTCTGTCATAGTGTTTGTTTATATTTGGGGGGGGCAAAACATAACTGTTAATTTCTCATGAAAGATATGAAATTTAGGGTTGATAATGCCATGGAGGAACCTAGCACTGGTTTCTCAAGATGGTTAGTGAAACCATTTTATAAAGTATGTTGTGACATTTGGAATTATCATCACAAATGCCAGTGTTACATTTGCCTTATTTTCAGTCTGTGGTCAATTAATCAAATAAAAATTTGACAAGAACTATTTCAATGAAAACATTTTGTTGAAACAATATTTCAAACAAAAAAAGCAAAAAAAAAAAAAAAAAATTACACATGGGTTGGCCAACTGACATACAATATTTACAAATGTGAAAATGTAATACAGTAAGACGTAAGTCAGTAAAGGTTCACAGCAGAGGTTAGTCGAAAAAAAAATATTAATATTTGTAATCTGTATAGTAACACAATAAGTATAGTAATATATACAGGTTTGTAAAAGAATTCACCATCCAAGAAATATGGTGGATTTTTAAGTGAAAAGTGATGAGTATCATCCACCACTGCACATTATAGTTACAGTAAAGAGGCATGAATTAGGAGGGTCATTGTAGCTGACAGTGATTATGGTTAGGGTTTGGGTTCAAATTGCTTTTCTTAAAATATTGAATTATATGCTGAATGTGACTATGTGGGATTAATAAAAACAACAGGAACCCAACTTCATTGTGATTTCATGGACTGCACTGTATGTGGGACTTGTGTAATGCTATCACTTAGCTGAAGATGCATGACAATGCTGTTATAGTTAGGGTCTGGAGAAGTTTGGTAGCACATTTATAAACATCTGTGTGCTTTATAAACAGAAGGGCACTTACTTGTATGTTTCTGTTTATTCATTTGTTAACTGGGTAGATGGGCTGGCATGAAAGGCACTTTTCAGTTATGACCCTGGTCATAGGAACAGTTGTACAAATCAGTAATTCAACATACACTTACAAAATAATTTGTAACGTAATTATCTACATTAGTCCAGTGAGATATAGGTTGCATTTCAGTTAATGTTTTGTAGTACAGTTAATAACTTTTAGCTTGAACCAAGTATACAGCAGTCATAGTAATTAAGCAATATCCTTGAAGACTAACAGCTCAGTCGTTATTCCTGAAGTAGATGCACTTACGTACTGCTTTAAGTGATCCTGTGGAGAATTACCGTAATGGAACTTCTTTGTGGATATACTGCAGCCATTTTAAAATGTAACATTTTAGTCAACCTTTGATTTTTTATGTCAATTTTGTGATTTCTTGTTTTAACTACCCAAGTTTCTGTGATTGTTTGTATTGTTAACCTTATCACTGAAACACAGGACGGCTTTTTCTAGAATTATTTTCAGGGCAAATGCTGTAGTTCATCTACAGAGTGTGATTTACCTTTCAGATATCGGGTGCCAGTCAGACTGAGTACCTCTCAGCATTTTATGCTAATACTGAAAAACTGAACAGTTCCCAACATAAGATGTACAACTGCTTTTGCAGTACTGTTACTCCAAAGCCCAAAAAGGCATGTAAGCAGATTTTGGCCTAACCTTTCAGCAGGTTTCATTAACAAGAAATGAAAGCAGACTTCCCTTGGAAATGAGAAAGTTTACTTAAAGTCTTATACAGTGTCTTGCACATTGTAGTGTTATGTTTTACTTCACAGTAGCATATAGCATGACACATCTTTCCAAAGCAAGGCCTCCATGTAGTTTAATAGTATCACGATGTTGTACCATGTGGCATGTCTATGTAAAACATTTCCACGATGTGCCATATTAGTACAGAAACAAAATAAATGGCTAATAATGGATGACTTGTCATTTCATACATATCCCACATTTTATGTCTTGGTTAACATAACTGGCTCTGCTACTTTCTGAAGGGTAAGTGCTGATGACAAAGCCATGTTTTTAATGGTTGGCATGACAAATATTAATGTTGAATACACAGTAATGGTTAAAGTTAATGGCTTGATTTTTTTTCCCATAAAAATTTGAAAGGCTGAGTTGAAACTGTGTGGTCCATTATATTCAGTTAGCAAAATTGCTTTGTTATATTGTACTTGAAATCAGTGGGTATCAGTCTTTCAATCTGTTATTGGATGATGTATATAATCTGTGTGGTGTGCTGTAGTGTGGAACCCTAACTCATAATTCCAGCTGTAAGATAAGACTCTGATATGCAAATGTTAACTCTGTGGTGATCTATTTCTTATGTTCTTAAAAAATTGGGAAGCTCTTGCAAAAATGTTTAATTTGCATAATAGGATCAGTTTCAGTGCATCAGAAGTATGCTGAGTAGCCTGCTTTGGAATTGTGTGTCTATTTCCATCCCTCCAATTCCTTGCCCAGTGACACATGCCCCTACAAACATGTACACGTACACACATTAATGCCACAGTTCTACCCAATTTGTTCATAATTGCTCCCAACATAAAGATTCATCATATTACATTTGCAGTTCTTTGTCTCTGTACTTACTTTGTGTTTGTGTATGGGGGTGTGTGTGCATGACTTGCTGATAAATGAAGATCTGCTCTGAGTTGCAGCACAAAGGCACGAAAATTACAGAACCAACTGATATTGCCAACATCCTGGCAGATAGGTTCAGTGCTAACTTTACCACTCTCTCACCCCCTAAAGGGCCTATATCTATACAGGAAGAATGCATAGTCGCTGTAATCACAACTACGCAGGTACAAGCTGCACTTTCTAAAGCCAAAAACACAGCATCCATGGGACCAGACAACATCCCAGGCTGCATTTTACACGAACTTCAGAACGAACTGGCTCCCCACTTAAGCACCATGTTCAATAATAGCCTTGCATCAGGCTTTGTGCCCACTGAATGGCGCACAGCAACAGTTATCCCACTCCACAAAGGGGGAGCCACCACTGATCATGGGAACTATCGACCTATTAGCCTGACGAGCCTGGTCTGCAAGGCCATGAAACGTATCATCATGGAACTCATAAACAAAGACATTGGTAACCTCCAAACTCTGGATCCCACCCAGTTCGGGTTTGTGAAAGGCAGATCATGCCTCCTGAACCTGATCAATTTTTTTGAGGCAGTCACCAAAGCCGTGGATGAGGGTAGGGTGGTTCACACAGCCTATCTTGACCTCACCAAGGCTTTCGACACCATCCTCCATTCTGGAATTATAGGTAAACTCACTAAACTAGGTATAAATCCCTACGTCACAAGATGGGTTGCCAACTGGCTCACTGACAGAACCTACACTGTAAAAGTTGCAGACTCCAAATCTGACCTCAAAGCAGTGACAAGTGGAGTACCACAGGGTTCCGTCCTGGGACCTCTCCTGTTTGGTATCTACTTCTTTGAAGTACAGGCTAACATAGAAGGCCTCTGGCTAATGAAGTTCGCAGATGACTGCAAACTAGGAGCCATAGTCAAGTCCCCAAATGACGTGAACATCCTACAGAAGGGCCTCACTGAGACAGATGCCTGGTGTCAGAGCCATGGCCTCAAGCTCAATGCCAAAAAGTGCAGTGTCATCCCCTTTGGTAAAAACTCTGTACCCATGAACTACCACATAGGCAGCAATCTACTTAACACTGAATGCATGATATGACACCTTGGGACCCAGGTGGACAGTAGTCTCTCCTTTGATAGCCACATCGCCACAGTAGTCAGGAAGTCCTTCTATGTGGTTCTCATCCAGGAAAAAAGAGGTCATTGTTCCCCTCTACTCGTCACTCATTAGACCCATTATAGAGTACAACACCCCTTTTGGAATGTACCTCACAAGACATCTGCAGCAGCTGGAAAGACCACAGAAGTACCTCACAAAGAGGATTACTGTCCTCAAACAAATGCCCTACACTGACCACCTTAAAAAACTCCAGCTTTACTCCATAGCATATCGCTTACTCCGAGGTGATCTCTGCCTAACATATAAAGCTATGTCAAACCCAGAGCTGTTGGACATGCTACACCTAAGGAAATCCCAATCCCTCCGAGCTACACACACTAGGGACCTAAACGTTGTCACCACAATAAACAGGACATGCTGGAGGGATAGATTCCTGTCCCAAAGACTTCCTATACTCTGGAACAAGCTACCCATCTATGTCAAGTAAAGTTCTTCATTAGCACTCTTCAAGAAAAATCTTGATGAGTGGATAGGAAATAGGAAATACACCCCAGGGATCACTTCTGTGTCTCTGCTCGACAGTGGCACAGGAAAATAACTTTCTTCGGTGGCGTAAGCTATGGAAACTTGCTGGCTAGGCTTACGTAGGCCCTTGGGCTGATAGCCTAGTACCTACCTATGAACCTATGAATGTCAAGGTGGGGCAGTGACTCAGCATCATTTCCATAAATTTGATAATGCAGAAGCGCACAGCCATAAGTAAGGGTCACATACTGCAAATATTACACTGGTATTTATTATATGTCTGTTTGATCAGATTCCCCAGTTTGGTTCTTGCACCCCTCTGACCTTTCACCTTCTACTTCATATTATACAGACTGTAGGTTCAAAGGTGATGCACTCTACTTTTTTCTGGAAGTTCTTACTAAGCACAATGTGGTACAGTTGTGATGCTTTTAAATGAATTCTAAGCAGCACGTTAAACGTGCATATTTGCGTGCACAAAATTGATGTATAATGTATGCTTGTGAGACTTCATGCATAAGTATTTATGCATGTTTCCTGTCCACAGTAAGATATTGCATGACACTTGTTTGTTTATGTGCACTTTCCTTTGCAGACCTTTTCAGCTATTTTCCAGCCCAAAGTGATCTATTGGGTTAATTAAGAGCAGCAAATCAGTCTTTATGCCTTTAGGAGCTGGTGGAAACCCAGAATACCCAGTGGAGACTCAAGTGGACACTGGGAAAACATGCATATGCCACACAGACAGCACCCAGAGGTCAGGACTGAATCACGAACCCTAGAGCTGTGAGGCAACAAAACTAACCACTGTGTCTCTGTGCTTCTTAACTATCACCTGCAAGTAGGTGGCAGCAAGCCATTATGCCTACCTTTATGAGCAATGCTATAACTCTTGGCAGCTGAATTCTCAAATGGCTTAGGGAGGTCTCGTTTCCATCGGAGGGAATAAACATGTATTATTCCACTTATGAATTCTGTTTCAACCCAGTATTTGTTCCTTCATGTTTTCATTTATTTGTTTGCTCTTGAAGGGAATTCCACATGGAGAGGATTATGTAGGGTGAGGTAATGATTAATTAAAACAAACATTTGGGGGTATTCTTGGCTTCAGGAAGAAAAAAAAACTAAAATAAAGCTTAATTATCTAGGCACTGTCTAATGCTGCGGTCATGTAAAACTATACATTTATGGCAAAAGACATACATAAATTCTGCAGTTCAGAGAGATTCACTAATAAAATTAATAATGAAACTTGAATGTTCCAATTATGGTTTAATAATTTAAGCTATTTTTAATCAGATTAACATCAAGAACTGAATAAGTTTATACCTAGCACATTAGAAGATTCGCCTTTTTTAACAAAGTTGTCCCTGGCAGTACGAGTTTTAAACAGAATTACATTTTGGACTGTATTAAATAGAAACTGGATTATAGAAAAAGGCTTGACTGACAGTTAAGCAAAACAAATAGAAACTCATTTCAGACTGAAGTGCACATCTTTGATTTTTGCAGGCAGCCGAACAAATGTGGTAAAACAGGATTTTCCTCTTAGCTAAGAGAACTCTTCCTTTGTTACAGGCAAAGTGAGCCAGATTTGATGTATTAGTTATGATATATCTCATCTGATAGCTTGAAATTTAAGTTTTGAAACCCTGTGTACCAAAGTATTTTCTATGGAGTTATACATTTGTGCAGCATAATAAATGTACTTGGCTGAAATTATGTATGTAATGGAGGTGGGTACTGAATAATCTGTCTGACAGAGAACCATTATGTTCTGCAACCTGGTTATTGATTGGTACTTTCTCAACAGCCAATTTGAAGTGAACAACTACAACTGTTAGTATCTCTTGAGGTTTGTGGGTTCGGCACAATCATAAAATGATAGCTTGGTTAATGGATGTGTGTGGGCATTCACACACTCTTTTTTCAAGGGGAGTCCAGTTCTGTATTTTGTTTGTTCTGCTACAGAGTGGTAGATGTCCTCATCAGTAAAATAAATCAAGAAACTCAAAGAATCTGTAGCTGTAGCCAGCCTGTCTCTGTACAAGTGTTTGCAGTTGTGGTGATTATGGTTTGAAAAAAGCCCATCAGAAATTTTGCCGTAGAGCAGATGCAGTTGTGTAAACTTCAGATTGCTGATACAAGAGAAGATAAAAAGTGCCAGCAGAGTGACCCCTTTCAGCTTGTCACCATTCCTGTGTGGTTTATATTCGTGTGTGTGTTGGGGGGTATAATATATTTCAGACTGTCTCATTGGGGACCATATAGTAGTCCTGCAACATCATCCATGTCCAAGTCTAGAGATGAAAATATAGAAATGGAAGAGTTGCCTGTGAATATGGGGGTAAAAAAATGACCCTAGTATCTTCACCAGTTTGCTTCTAAGGTGATCCAGTTGGACAGAGCTGTTGCCTATGTAGAGCAGAAGTATAGGGCCCCACTAATTAACTTCCAAACTGCGAAGTGCATACATTTTCCTTTGATGTGGGAGTCAACTCAGTATGAAATTCTAAACTGCATCGTTTTGCAAGCATGCCTGAAAGAACACCAGGTGCTTACCTGCAAGTAATGATGCATGTAACAGTGAACCTTTTACTCTACCTATTTTTTATGTTTAATTTTCACATTGTAAATTCTACTCATTTTGTAATGTTACATTTGGAAAGAGATTCTCCCTTTTGACAGCTTTTGTATGCTTATGTTATCTGTTTTTATTGTATCAATGTGTCTGTGTTGCTGTTTTTTTCATCTTGATTTAACTGCATATTTATCTTTTCCTGCCTAGCCTGGGTCTTGGCGGAAAGGGGTCTGTGGACCAGCCTATATCCCCAATTAACAAATAAATAAATAAATAAGTAAAATATGCTCTCAGGAGTATGGGGAAGCCTTTTGATACCCAGATTCACTCTAAGGGTTCTGGCTGTGCCCTACATTTCACTCCTTCCTTTGTTCTTTTCTTGCTGTCCAGTATACCAAGACATTGATATAGTGTCCTTAGTTAATGGTTGTGTTACTGTTTTGCAGACAGACTGGTCATCTTTGGATGCCATTGACCATATTATGTTACAGCATATGTTGTTGTTTGCTTCACTATCTCCTGTTGATGACATTTGCAGGCATAGCCAGTTTTAGGCACCAGTCAACCTTGTGGTTGCTGAGAGCCCCCTTGTTCTAAGGGGCCGCAAACCAAAGCAAATTATTTTGTTTTGTTTTTATCAAATTAACAAAAATCTAGTGCAATAATCTTGTGCACTTAATAAACTAGGTAGATGATGATAATGCATCGGATGGAGAATCTTAAAGATCGGCACCATCAATTCTCCTAAAATTCAGAGATATCTCTGGTCATAGTAACACAAAGATATCTCCAGTCGTAGTAACACAAAGATATCTCCAGTCATAGTAATACAAAGATATTTCCGGTTGTAGTAGCAGTAGTTTCTCAACTAATGGGTTTCGCAGTTTAAATGTTTCACTACTAACAATAGTGCCCTTGATTTAGTTGTATCCTTCTGGTGAGCATTCATAGGTTCATAGGTGAGTACTAGGCTAATGGGCCTGCAGCCAACACAAGCGTAGCCCAAGAACATACCCAGTCGTCCTGTTGCCGGATGTTAGTACCTTGTACCCCTATTGAGCAAGGCTGTTGAAATGATCCCCGGGGTGAATTTCCTCTTACCAATCCACTCATCAAAATTTTTCTTGAAGAGGGCCAGTGAGGTGCTCTGCTTGACATGAATGGGGAGTTTATTCCAGAGTATGGGTAGTGTCTGGGTTAGGAACCTGTCCCTCCACCAGGTACTTGTTATTGTGGAGAGGAGGTTGAGGTCCTTGGACCGTGTGGTGCGGAGGGATTGAGTCTTCAGATGAAGCATGTCTAGTAACACTGCATCTGATATGGCTTTGTATGCCAAGTAGAGATTGCCTCTAAGTAGGTGATATGAGGTTGAGTATAGCTGTAGTTTTGTGAGTCTGTCTGCGTAGGGCAAGTGTTTCAGTCCTAGTATCCTTTTTGTGAGGAATTTCTGTGGCCTCTCCAGTTGTTGCAAGTGTCTAGTGAGGTACACGCCAAATGGAGCATTGTACTCTATAATGGGTCTAATGAAGGATGAGTATAGAGGGATTATGACCTCCTTCTTCCTCTATGAGAAACCCTTTGTAATGAGGTGTGGCACATAGAAGGACTTTCTAATTACAGTGGCCACATGGTTGTTGAAGGAGAGGTTGCTATCCATTTGTGTCCCTAGATCTCTTATCAGACCTTGGGAGTTGAGAGGGCTACCATCAATGTGGTAGTTCGTGGGCACCACGTTTTTCCTGAAGGGGATGATGAAGCACTTTTTGGTATTGAGCTTAAGACTATGGTTCCGGCACCAGTCATTGGTGTCAGTGACACCTTTTTGTAGGATGTCGACGTCAGCTTGAGAGTCAAAAATGGCACCCAGTTTGCAGTAATCTGCAAATTTGGTCAACCAGTGTCCTTTGGTTTTGGCCTGAACTTGAAAGAACTATATACCAAACAGGATAGCACCCAGGACCAATCTTTGTGGGACACCACTAGTGACTGCCTAGTAGTCAGATTTGGAGTCCACTGCTTTCACTGTGTGGGTTCTGTTCATGAGCCAGTTGGCAGCCCATCTTATGATATAGGGGTTGATGCCTAAGTTGGTTAGTCTGTCAATGATTCCTGAGTGGGGGATAGTGTCGAAGGCCTTGACCAGATTGAGGTAGGTTGTATGGACTGCCTTGCCTTCACTGACCACTCTGGTGACAGGTTTGAAGACGTCTATCAGGTTGAGCAGACATGATCTGCCCTTCACAAACCCAAACTGTGAAGGATCCGGGGTTTGAAGGTTTCCTATATCCTTATTTATGAGGTCCATGATGATGCGGTCCATGGCCTTACAGATCAGGCTTGTCAGGCTGATGGGGCAGTAGTTTCCTGGGTCAGTAGTCTCTCCCCCTTTGTAGAGAGGAATAACTGTAGTGGTGCGCCATTCTGTGGGGACAAAGCCTGAAGTGAGGCTGTGGTTGAACAAGGCACTCAGGTGAGGTGCCAGTTCCCTTTGTAATTTGTGTAGCACACAGCCAGGTATATTATCCGGTCCCATGGAGGCTGTATTTTTGGCTTTGGATAGTGCGGCTTCTATCTGAATAGCCATGATATTAGGGATTTAGTATTCCTTGGCTATTGGGATGGGCCGTTTTGGGGGTGAGTAGGGTGTAAAGTTTGCACTAAACCCGTCTGCCAAGATGTTGGCAATATCAGTTCAGTATACGTCGTACCATTGTGCAATAGCTCAGAGCACCCCTGTGTATTGTTATGCAGGTTCTTGATGAACTAAAGAATGCCTTGTGATTATCTTTAACATCTATTGCAATTTTGTTTTCATAACTAGCTTTGGAGGCTTTAATAAGGGATCGCAGTTTTTTTGCTGAGACTTACCAGGGAATTTTTTCCAGTCTTGGGACTTAACACTTCTCTTCAACAGTTTTTTTCTTCTGTTGTAGAGTTAAATGTTTTATCACTGACAGTAGTGCCCTTCATTTAGTTAAATTCTATTTATTAAAACTAACATCGTAGCTAGCATTAGGTACCCACAGTACCTGCTGCTGTGGGGAACTCCCTGATCATCTTTGACTGTATGTATTCCCGGCAAAAACTGATACCGGTTGGGGGAAAATGAGGGGGAAAAAAAAGATAACGTATTGTCTTAGTACATGCTTTATCCAAAATAGGGCTGTAATAAGACCCTTTTAGGATAAAGCCAGTAATTTGTGAATAAATGTGAGTAAGGTAAGCACTAAAGATTGGCAGCCCAGAGCAAACCAGTCGGTGGTGCTTACCTGAGATTTTAAGAAGAGAAGACACGCCCAAGCTTCAGAGATGGTTTTCTTTTTCAGGAAGTTTTATAAATATGGCAGGACACTAGATACTATAACTCTCAACTTCTTTACTCAAGAGTTCTGGGCAAAGCCAAAAATAATGGAGGAATAAAGGCTCAAAATCAGGAACACTTTTTATGTATTGCTCTAATTCACTTAAAACATTAATAGAATAACATGTTTTGCCTCAATATGCAATTTCTGAGCAATAAGAAGTATAAAACTCTAATGTCTGGCTTTAATGACTACCCACTGTTCTGAACTGATTTACCAGGAAATCAGTAAATTTATGGAGGTCAGGGCAAAATACAAGTTAGAATCATGGCCATTCTGTGAAATCAGGGACAGTGACAGGTAGACATGACTCCTCAATGAGATGAATAAAAGTGACCTACCCCTGCTGTGGTCTGACTATTATCAATAATCAGTGACCTGGTGTGGTAATAATAGTGTCATAAAAGGTAGTGCTCATCACCAAAATCATTGTAAACTAGTATTGCTATAGCTTATTTGAGGAATATCATTCTGACAACTGGACAAAAAAGTTTAGCCAAAAGCACTTTCATGTTGGAGAATTCCCTTTTCTCCACAGTTGTGTGACTTCAGAATAGGTATATTTACATTTGGGGTCTATTGGGGGGAGGGGGGGGGGCTTGTCCCCTGCAAAAAAAAAAAAAGTTTTTAGATTTTTGCCAAAAGTAGTTTTGGCTAAACTCTTTCTTTGGGTTTGAGGTCAATGGAACTACCGTCAGTCTATTGGCATGAATCCCTTATGTGTGCATTTGTGTGGGTGGGTTGGGTTATAATTTAAGCGTAACAGTTTGGTCATAAGTTTTTTCACTTTGTATCACAATCAGCACTGACGTTATGCTTGTGTATGGTGGTGGGGTCATTGTAATGTGTTTGAGTAATAAGTTAGTCATTCATTTCTTACAATTACCAGCATCAGCACAGCCTTTACATATGATAGATGGTTATCTTTGGTGGTTTTGCCAAAGTGGGATGTGTGTGAAAGCAACTGTCCATTGGCACAGTCCCACAGTGAGTAGCATAAACATTTAACAGTGCTGTGCTCCGATTGAGTTTTTGGCTGTAGTTCTCTCTGTGGAGAGTCTGCAAGCCTTTCTTATCTCTATATAGGTTTACCCATGTGCTTTGGTTTATTGCAGCAACCTAAAGACATGCTGTAGGTAAACTGGCTTTCCACTATTTTTGGTAAAGATGAGTGTGCAACATGTTTGTGTGAGTTTGTGCATCTTGTGATAGACCTGCCTAGTCAGGAAGTGTGAAAGTGTATATCTGTCTGTCTGTGTGTGTATCTATGAAAAGTATCACCGATTTGTACCTGAGGATACACAATTATATGGGGCACATACATAATTCCTGGTTAATGTTAAAAAATTCAGTTAACAAGTAATTATCTTTCAAGGATAAGGCATAAAATACTTTACAGAACATTCAGCCCCCCACACTCCAGTCTTTGTAAATGGATTTGGACAGGGGCTTAGGTCTGGCTTCAGCACTCAGCCACACCCTTTCTAAAACCAGACCTGCTCAGAGCTGTGTACAAAAGGATGCTATAGCTTGTGTGGGGAACTGGGGAAGATGTAGTACACAGGCATGTCATGTTGTAAGACCGCGGTATTCAGTCTGTGCATACTGCATCTAAAACTTTGCATGAACTAAAAGGAAGCTTAATAGTGGTGGCAATGATAGGGTGATACTTAAACTGGATACGAGGTTGACATAATGGTTAAGGTGTTTACCTTGCAAACACAAGGTGCAGGGTTTGATTCTCACATGGGGTAGTTGGCTAGGCTTTAAATGACCAGCAAGGGCAGTTAGCCTAGTAATAATCTAGGAACCTATGAACCTATGAATCTAAGTGTCCAGGGGGCTGCCAACTTGACATTTGTTGGGGCCCCCAAAATGCTAACACCAGCCCTCTTTGTAGGTCTTTATGTGATGTTGCAATTGGTTAGTTTGGGAGTGGGAGTGGAAGTGGGGAAACTCCTTCCCCTAGTGAACCTACCTAATTCCCAAATCTAAATGCACTAAATATTAGATATGCAGTAACAGTCATGCATTGATAAAGGATGCCTCATCAAAAACAGAAAGCTGTGCATCACTTTTCATCTGAAACAAGACAGCTGAAGCTAAAATGCTGAATTGGCTTTTCAGTGGAGACTAAATCTCCTCCATATCCCTCATACCTCTGAACCTCTTAGAGCAAGAAATCTGGACAAAGCCATAAATAATTGGGGATAAAGGACAAAAATAGGGACAGATTTTTAATGTTGCTCTTACAAACTTAGAAAGTTGATAGAATAGTAGGTTTTACATTAGCATGAATTTTTTTTGAAGAGCATGAAGTTTGAAACTGAAATGTCTGTCATTATTTTCTGTCTTCAATCTGCAATGACTTGCCAGTGATTTGCCAGAAAACCAAGATTTTATGAGGAAGAGTTCAAAAATGTGAAGCAAAAATCTGGACATTCAGCAAAAAGCTGGACAGTTGAGAGGTATGATTATCACTGTATGCATCCACCAACTTAATATAATCAACTCTGAGGTCACGTCATCTCATGGGAAAGTGCAGTGACCCTTTCAGAGTTTTTTGGCATTGACTGTATTGTTTCATTTGACAGTGTTATTCATCTGTCTTCTTGTTAACTAGATATCCAAAAGTGTGGACTGTGCTGAAATAAACAATTGTCATCAGTATATTGAATCGCTACCTTTTACCATATGGCTATTTTACACTTTATTTCTGTACAAATCAAGTGACATTTTCATAGGTAAACAGATAAGGCATAACGCTGATGATGGGACCATGAGGGTCAAAACAGTTATGGCTTTTTGTGGGAGATGGCTGCATGCCCTACATCCACCTTCACAGGGCTGTTTAATAACTATCTTGTCCATGAATACATTGTTCAACAGATGGTGGGACACCTTCACAAAGCCTTGGAAGGCAGGGCAGCATCCGTAATCTGAACCCTTCTGTGTTGGACTTTATTTTTATGTTATGTTTATTGTGCTCAGAAACCCATAGTATTGTACATTGCTGCTTATAAAGTCTGTAAGCAATTAGTAACCCTTGCATTGACTTGTTCATCTTCAGAAGCATTTGGTCTCATTTTATGTTTTATATTTTGACAGCAGTAATAACAAATGGTATTTTCTTTAACATCTTTATATAAAAACAAATACCTGGTACACAAAGCATAGATGTTTAACTATGTAATATTTTGTTTTATCTAGTAATTCTTTTACTTCTGCATTTAGTATAACATTAGTGCAGTAATGAGAGGGTTTCATTAACAGGAGTCACTGAATGTAATATTTTGTTTGTTTAGTTAAAACACAACACAAAAGGAACTGAGCTTGTACGTAGGTTGCCTTTTCCTGCTGCTTGCTCTGGCTGGGCTCATTTGTATGCAGAGGGGATTAGACAGAATTTACTGTAGCCTCACCCAGGGGATCTGTGAACTCCCTAGGAATATGGACTGACGAAAGCGTGCAGTTCGTAAGATTAGAACAAACCCTTCTGCTACAGAATCTGCTGTGGCCACTCACTAGGCCTCCAACACTGAGATCATTTTCATTTATAACCTTTTTGATCATCCGACCACAAAGAAATTTCTGCTTTTATGGCAGCTTACTCTAAAATTGCCCAATTATTGTAAGGAGGGAAAGAAAAATCTGAAAACAGTTATGTCGGAGACAGGGCACTTGATCTGTGCTCATGGTTCTTCTTTCCCTTCCCTTCCTCCTACCAATATTTTTACAGCTGTTGACATATATTGAGTTACACGTGGCTGTGCTGTATCCCAGTGGTACATTTTCAAAGATCTGTTCACCATTAAGTGTGCTGTTCTCAAGTAAATGACTCTGACTTCAGGAAAGCACAGGAGTTTAAATGTTGCTATAAATACAGGGATTCAGACATTTTAATTATAATTTTTGAGTTATACAGTGCTGTGGAAGTGTACTGCATATCTACAAGACAATCTATTTGTGCTTCTTATTCTGTGATCTCTGGTGGGTAAGGTGGCAACTGCATGCAGGTAATTCTATAAGTGTCTTTGCCTGTAGTTAAAAAGATCTTTTTCTGAGCCATTAGCAGCTCGGTAGTTCTGCTTCTTTGAGTACTGGATGCTAATTGAAATATATATAGTTCAATTAAAAAGCCGTTGAACAAAATTGAAACAAGCTCCCTTTACTGCACTGAGAATGCATTCAGGATTTACTGACAGTATACTGTATGGGCAAGACAAAACTGAAAGCTGATATGCCAGTTATCACACAAAACTGCTTTATAGATGGATATTTTTTAAATGGAACTTGGTGTCATATCTCCCGACTTACAGGGTTGCCTTCATTTGTAACTTAGTTGAGAGACGAAACTTGCTTAATAGAAATAAATGCATAATTTGACCAGTACTTTAGCTCAGATTTCAGAGGTCAGGTTTAGACCTTCTTAGGTACCTTAATATGTTTAGTTGATTCACCTTTCCATTCTGCCATACAGCTGAGGTAATAACCCTTTGATCTCCTCCTCCATTTTGTAGAGTCATAGACTGTTACTAGGCTAATGACCTTGGGGGCGGGGGGGGGGCTTTCTATGCCCAGCCAATTTTTCCTCAAAGAAAAATGATGCCCTGCATTCAAATAGGGCATTGAGGACCAGGCTTTATAAATTATCTCTGTCCATAAGGGACATGGGTGCCAGGCCTGATGTAAATTTCCTGTTCCCCATCCACTTGTTTATGTTGTGCTTAAGCAAACATTTCAAAAAGTCTTGAATAATTCTCTAGGTAACAGTCCACTTCACATTTTGATACTTTTTTTTCCCAATTATCTCCTCCCTTGCTAAACTCTGAGCACAGGACAGAAAAGTAAATTACAGCTACACAACTGCAGTCCTCTGTTTTGTTTTTAAGTTATACTAGTGCAGTTAAATACATTCACATTCATCACATTCATGACAGACTGAAAACAGGATGATATCTTTAACATTTTACCTAAGTTCATTTAACTAGCTGAGTCCTCTACGTGCAACTGTTGGCCTTTTTGAGGGCAGGGCTGTTGGCAGTTTGGTAAGCTGTGTTGCTCAGAGATGCAGTGTGTGCCAATATATGTTGTGAGGCCCAGGCTCAGGGAGAAGGAGTACACTAGGTAACTTTAGTTTTAAAACTGCATGTCTGCATTGCCATATTCTAAAGGGTTATGCCTAAAATATGTGAGTGCCTGACGCACCTTTAAAAATATCCTAGTATGGCAACACTGACCCTCATGTGTTGCTTAAGTCATTTCACGAGTTTTTTTCATTAGACCTTACAGAAAAAGCCAGCAAATAAAATGATGTACAGGTGCAATCCTGTCTCAGTGATGGGTATATATCATTAAAAAAAAAGAAACTTATGGAACAAAAAAAAAATTATATTTCAGTAGATTGAAAACCACTTGCAAAAATTCTAGGATCGGAATTAACATGGGTCCAGCTGGGGGAATGTTCATATATAGCCGATTACACTAGCTACACAAGGTAAATTTTTAACATGGGTGCATGTACAATACTGTGTATTTGATGTGAACTTTGCAATCAGTCTTTTCAATGCAAACCACATGTATAGAATAAGAGGGAATCAGAAAAATGGTGAATATAGCTAAGAATAGATGAAATAAGATAGGTGCAAGCTGTAGCTGTTCAATACTTTAGGATAAGGGAGGAAGTAAATATCACAAACAGGTGATACATGTGAAAACAGGGATATTAAGGAAATGGCTCATGAAAATGAGAAAGTAGAGAGCGAGAGAGGTCTTCAGTCAGCAAGATGAATGGAACTGGCAAAAATATGTGAGTATGCAGGCTAATTGAAAAAAAGTGAGAAATGTCAGGGAGAGTAGATGGTAAAGTGGGAGTTTTGTAGGATACGATATGTAAGAGCAGAACAAGGAAGTTTAGCTACAGGACTCAAAACAGTTACACACCTGTGTTGTAGTTTTCAAACTATTGGTCATTCTTTTTGGAAGATGGCATGTAGTATTGTTTTATAGGAGCAGTGGTTTAAATGCTACAGGCTGGAGTTTAATGTGTCACTGCATTTCATTTGGGAGAACTCTGAATGCAGCCATATGTTTGATTTTGGATTTTAGGAACATTTATTAAATATGTGTTTTGAAGATCTAAGTTGGCTCAATGGAATAAACCAAGTTAGGAGTATTGAGAGGTCTGATGATTCAGTGATTTGCAATTTATATATGTCCAGGAGTATTCTAGTGTGCTTTTATTGTGGACTTTGTGCTTTATGGTAGGGCCTGTGTTTCAAACAGCATTACTTTTGTTTTATTTTAATTCACAAAAAATGGCTGTCTTATATCCAATTGTTTGTAAGGTTTTAGTGAATTGTTACAATCTTTTGTCATAATAGTGTTGAAAAACAAGTCTGTTGGGTGAGATTTTTTAAGCATATTGGATGATTTTGATATTACCCGAATACTTGTCATCCTTTCATAAATCTATAATTTAACCATTTTATCTAATACCACAAAACTGTAAGCAGAGTTGCATAAGAGTTATAGAAAATGTGCATGCACACACACCTTGATTCAAAGTACAGAAATGTCACAACTTCATCTTATAGTTTGTTATAGATGATAAGTGGTCAGAAACTTCAAAGCTATTCACCAAACTTCTACCTTAGTACCCATCCACACAAATACAAACAAACATACGAGCTTTGGTCAAATTTGCATATGCTAGATATGCAAGTAGCATATATAGAGCATGCTTAAACTCTCTTACTTTAGTCTTTAATTGGGTATCTGCAACTTTTACAATTCCTGCACGACTTTATGCAGTGACCTTTGCTGCTTGGTCACTTTTCCTCCTTTGACTCAGTTTATGCCTCTTGTGTTGCATCCATTCATTTTAATAGAATATGCTTGCTAGAGTCGTAGTTTCTCATGTCACCATATGTAAAACTTTAGGTGCTGTGGAATGTCTACAGTATTCTACATTAATTATTGGAGAAAAAAATTCTGGTTGCGCCTTGCTGAATGGATCAGTGCAGTCTTTACAAAAAAGTTATGTTTTTTGCCCAGGTTTTCACAGATGTGTTAACATGAACTTTTTCATTCTTTATCAAGATGCAACAAAAATATAACATGTAAAACTAATACACAGATATTGTAATGTTTTATATATGAAAATGCAGCAGACCTTTAAAAATGAGAGTGTTTGTCCTCAAACTCAGGCACACACATTACCAGGGCATAGTCAGCTACAATTTCCAAATTAATGTATTGCTTTGTTTAGCTTGGCACTTTCCAGAAGCTAGGCAGCTTGCTTTGAAACATTATGTTTTGCAAGGTAGACTTTTTAACCTAATGAAGGAAGACAGTATTAGTGCCAAAAAGGACTGCACTAATGTCATGTCACTTAGGGATATCTCACACCAGGACAGCCCACCAGAATTCAAGGGAAGTGACCATTTCCTTAGAAAATTCAAATCAGTTATTCAACTAGTGTGGGCTGCTATCCAGAGTTGGTGAATTCATTTTCACTTACTTTACCTGTTTGAATTTTGCAGTTTCATGTCAGTGGAAGATAGATTTGTAGTACTGCATCAGTGAGTAAATGAGTTAGACCTAGCTAATTGTTGCACAGAGCTGTCTTTGTGCCATGTGTCTGTGTTCAAACTGTCTGTTTTTCATTTCAAATGCTGTTGCACACTATTTTAACATAACATCATTTTTTCAGTGTTTATTTTTATTTTGAAGCTTGACTCTTTTTTATGCGGAGAGTACAATGGTTATTTCAATATTATAATTTTTTTGTCTGATGGCATCGTAGTCACCAGGGAAAGCTATTTGCATATGAAACAGTGTAAAATTTAACTCTTGATCTTCTGCTCACATATGTGGATTGTCTGACTTTTGTTGAATATCATGTCCCTTTTGGAGGAAGATGCAAGTATGAGATGAGGCATCTGCATTCGGGAATAATGCTTGTTTTTAAGGGCCTTAGAGTTATACTAGAGAGAGAAGATATGGGAAAGAGCCATCAATACTGCAATAGGTGGTATTTGTCCTGAGAGAGCCCAGAGGGTTTTACCAAGCTGAGAAAAGAAGGCTGCAGGGAATGCCATATAGAGAGCATCAGGAGCAGAAACAAAGCAAAACCATTAGTAACTGTCGAATCTTGATCATTTGAATACGACTTTCATTCTATGCAAACTGAATTTTTTTGAATCTTGTTATACTTAAAATTACATAAGTAACAGCATATCAGAAAGTGTTATTATTTGCACTTTAACTGTTGATTTGTGTTACACGCTGTTTTTGTCTACACATTGCCTGCTGCAGCTGTCACAACACATTTTCCATAAACATTCAGTTAATGTTAAAAGTGTGCTTTATAACCTGCACTCTTTGACTTTTGACAATGTATTTTTTAAACAAGAAACGTCTTTATTGAATTATTACTTATGACATAGGCAATCATGCATGTCTATAAATGAAAACAGGCAATTCCGATTCAGTATCACATCTCTAAACAAACCATATTGACATATTTTCATTTACAGACATCATAAATCACCTATAAGCTTCTCTACAATCAATCACTCAGATGTTACATAGCTCATTCAATTCTTGCATTCCTTTAAACCTCATTCCTCCTCCAAAACATTATTCTGCATGTGTTGTTCCCACAATTCCCATGTTTTTCTATGTAATTTACTCCTACCCTTTTCTAAAGTTCCCACTTCCAATTATTTTATCTCTGTTACTATATTCACTACTTCTATTATGTTTGGTTTAGACTTTGACCTCCATTTTCTAGTAATTGTTTTTTTGGCTGCCATGATAATTAGACTCAGCAAGGACTTCCTATGCCTAGGCAATTCTGATTCAGTATCACATCTCAAAACTTACTGTTCCACAATATCCTTAATAAGTTAAGAAGCTAAACTGCTGTTAATGGAGCAATCACTTATATATCAAGGTATTATGAAAGAAGGAAATCATGAAGTAGCAGAACCTCTCCAAAACTGTTGTCAGTTTGCATTTCTGCCATAATGTTCATTAATGGAATTAGCTAGGAAAACAAATGGCAAATGATAAAGGGTAGAAGAGTACACAAATATTTGTTGGAAAAGTAGATCAGAACATAAAGTGAAGAATTTGGTAAGGAAAAACAAAGATTGTAGGAAAAGGAAAAGTAGGGCTTAATAAAAAAAACCAAATGTAATAAGCAGTAAATTGAATGAACATGGAGTAAGGAACAGGTAAAAGGCACTTTGCGAGATAAAAACTATTAAAAAGATACCAAAATAAGTTCATACGAGTACTAATGCCTGTCTATCTTTAGTAAGAAATGCAAAACAGCATCTTAAGAAGTGGTGAGAGAATTGGAATTACAAAAGGTTCAGCAAAGATTAAGAGAAGTTAGTAATTTAAAAAAGTCAGTGGTAAGCTGCAAATTATAAGAACAATTGTGGAGTCCAGGTCAAATTTATAAAAATAGAAAGTGGATATGCTGATAAAATTCAAGAAGATCAAATATAAGCCTGCTTTTTAGATGTATGCCTTTTTCGAGAAATCAGTTTAGTTGTAGGTGATATTATTTCAAGTTTGGATATTTCAGGCTAACTTTGGCCTGGACGGTGGTATTTATAAATGAGAAAATTGCAAAATATGTATTAAGACATGGAAATTCTTTTAAATTGTATGGATAGGAAGTTAAAGAAGTGTTGTTGAAAGAAATGTAGCTAGAATGGAGAACGAATAAAAGAAAGAGAAAGTTAGTGGAAGAAAGTATAAGAAAAGATCTTCCTTGTTTAGTATTCCTATTCATCAATCAAACAGTTCATTGTTTGTTAAAAAAAAACACTAAAAGTATAATCTGAAATTATTATAGAATTGGAAATTAATCAGAGGGAGAGAGAGTGAGTTTGGGAAAATAGTTCGGATTCTAAGGTGGACACATTCCTGTTTGAATGGAGGGGTGCCTATCTAGTGCTTAAAAGATGTGTGGGTAGAATCTAGTGAGTATCACAAGATAGTGGGGTTGAGATAGAACAGAAATTATGACTGGAGTGGGGTGACTTTTGCAAATGGATATTTCATTGCACCTCTGGGACAGTATAGTTAGAAGTGAGAGGGAGGTTACAAATCTGTAAAGATTTATTTATTTTTTTTTCAGTTGGAAGCACATCCACAAATATTTCTATAAGCTGTGCAAATTCATGTTTCTATGAACTCCCAGTAGGTGCTGGCAATGTTAGGATAAATTAATAGACAATTGGGGGTATATATTCTGTGACTGTCCCATGTTAGACTCCTCTATGTGGGTTTTTATGGAGAAAAATCTAGCTATGTTCATTGACGTTTTTGAGCAAGATATGCTTCTTAGGAGTAGTGCCAGAAGGGAAATGGTCAAAAAGGCAGCAGGTCTTCTTGGTCCAGGTCATGTTGGCTGCTAAAAAGGTGATAACATGGAAATTGATAGACCACCCCCCAAAGGTTGATTTTCTGCAACACATTCTTCAAGACATAGCCTGAATAGAATTTTGGGATTTAGTAATTTCTACTGCTGAGAGGACGAGGGCCATATGGGACCCCTAGTTTATGGATTATGGCACTGAATGCCCGGTGGAGTGATTTCCTAAGTTACTCTTAAAAGGTTAAGGTAACATACGTGTCAGAGGAGATTAAAGGCAGTTCATAGCCAGTTAGTGTTCTTTAGTTGCAATGTTTCTATTGTTTTCTTTGTTTAGTTTTTCTGTCTTGGTTATAACCATGTTAATAGATATTCATATATTTTTTTCTTAAGGAAGAATATGTGTTAATTGTGTTTTAAGATGGATTTTAATCTTGTGGTTATCAGTTCTGAGCTGCACTCCTTTTGTTATTCAGTTTGAGACTTACTACTAAAGATAAATAGGGGCCACCCATTAGAGTAGATGACCTATTTTCACCACTGGTGCATGTGACTTGCACCACCATTGTTTTTGAAATTGAATGGCATTCTTGGTTATTAAAGATATTATACAAAAAAGGGAAGCAAAAGGTTAGCCCCATCCTAGCCACACTACTAATGTTAAGTCCTGGGGTCAGGAATTGGAAAAACATCTCTAATAGCAGCAGTCTTGCTAGTGAAAAAAACAGTCGGCTGATTCACACTGCAGGATATATGAAGCTCAGTAAGTGGAAATACAAGATGGGCTGCACAGCTTGTAAACCATTTGAGAAAGCGTGTGTGGACAGCTAGCTCTGCTGAGTTCTCTCTGAACAGATAACTTGCCCTCTTGTGAGTAATCTCAGCTTGGTACAATGCATAATACTCATCCAGACCAAGTCTGTCATTCCATAGACCTGCATAGCACCATTGATGCTCCAGCCCTGCGCCCTTCTTTTCTCATTAATTGTTATTGCAGGAGATCTGTGTCCCCAACCTCGCAGGGTGCAAATATAGCAACAAGGTTGCATATAATGAAGGCTTGCTTTTATGTGAAATAAGATTTTTTTCCCCTTCATTCCTAGCTGTTGTAGCCTTGATGTTTGCATATTTAGAGAATTTGGGCACAGTAGCCAGAAGGTCTGTTACTCCCTTGCAAAGTAGTACAACTGTAAATAGCAATCTATCAGTTTTTGATTAACTTTGATATGTGGTATTTCATAATATTGATAGAATGGAGCCTTATTAAAATCCAGCAAGTTATATTCTCATATTACCCATACTGCACAGCTGCTCATCAGAGCGAATCACTTCTCTATACTTTTGAGTCTCTAGTTCCATAGATGGGTGTGCACCCTGTGTACTGATATGACGCCTGGTTTCTGGTTTCCAGTTCCCCCAGCTAACTTTCTCACTTTCTGGGATTATCTGGTCCGATTGTTTTTGGCATAGATACCTTATCTCTGTGCTAGCAATCGACTGTTCCAGAACTAGAGGGTATAGTCTTTATCGGTCACTCATTTTTCACCACCACTGCTTTTACTAAAGAACAGAGTAGAAACTGGTGTTATTCTTTTGGTGCTTTAAAAATGGAAAAGTAAACTTTAGCATCATCTTATAAAGATGCACTCCCACCTTTTGGTTGCAGAAATCAGTGAGTTTGCCTGGTTGCTGTTGTATCTGTTAGCATCTTGTCCATCACAGTGTACAGTAATATTTCTCTATCACCTAGACTAATGTCTCTCCAACACCTCCCAGCGCATCTAATGTGTCATTGCTGCCCCCATATTCATTCTAAACTTAGTTTGTATGCTTGTTTTTGGCTTCTCCTTTATGATATAGGTAAAGACCAAAAGCTGAAATATCAGAGATTTGAAAGTTTGATACTGTAGCCCTTCTGTACCATAGTGAAGAAGAATAGCTGTTTTCTAAAGGATATTTTACTATATTCTAAACACAAACTTTTGCAGTTCACACAACAGCAGCTACTTATGGTGGGGTAACAGTGTTAATTTATTGCTTTACATGTAGTCAAATAATATTAATATTCAATAAGCAGGAGTAGAAAACTGTTGAAAAAAACATTTTGTATATGCAATGTCCCCAGTCCCCTTGTAAACCTCAGAATTCTGGCATGCTTATGTTTTTTCTTTAATAACTTACTATTTGGATCTGCCAAAAAAAAACTTCTGAAAGAAGGGCATGCCTTTCATGATCAGCAACATTTTCTTGTATAAGTAAATGTACACCGGATTCTTGAGCATAAGGAGTTTGTACCTAACTGCTTCAACTGCGCAAACCAGCCACATACGGCACACAGCTGCGTTTTATAGGCAGCTGATCTTCATCTGTACCGTATTATAAATAATTATGCAACAGGCAGCACATTATCTGCCTGAGTAAGAAATACTGCTCAGAATTAGATGACTGCATAAGAATAAATGGCTTCTTAATTGAAGCAAACTCTATGTTAAATCTGGCTGTTGTAGAATATTCAGTATATGAAGTGTGATGCACTTGACATTTTTAGTTTATGCTGCACCTTTGAAAGACATCAAAACAATTATTGTATGTGACGGTTTTGGATTTTGGTCATAAGATAGGCAACACAAACCTATACTTTTTGTTAAGTAGGTGTGCCTACTAGGCAAAAGTGCCACTTTTCAGGTGACACCTAGGACCAGCGAATGATTATGTGAGACTCACTCTTTCATTCCGCAGGAATATGAAACTGATGGAATTAAACCCCAAGATTACATATAGGGTGAAGCTTTTTGCAGCTAATAGCCTTACACCTGTGCACTGAACTTCCAGATTCACTGTTTCAGTCTGAACCCATTGCATAGCAGGCTGCCAATGTACCACCCAGTATGCCATATTTATAGGTCTTTGTAAACCTACTGACTTTTTACCTGTGATGTTCAGCTGATAAAATGCCACAAAGAATGGTAATCTGTACTTAAATTGTCATTGGGGAGTCGGTCTAAAGAATGCACATACTTTAAAGTTCTTTGCTGTTTAAGTAGCACTGAGTATTTCTTCAGTAAATTGTACCAAACAGGTTAATAACCATCCTAGAAGCAGTAACCATAGTGATCTTGTAAGAACAAAGTTCAAATTACTTTTGGCTTTCCTTGATGTGAGCAGGTTTACTCCTATTTAATTATTTATTCATTTTGGTAACCAGGGTAGAGCAGTGATCTAAATGGACCTATTTCAGTCTGAGCCTGTACAAATATAAATGACAGTAGACATGTACTTATATGACCAGTAGGAAAGGTAGATTAATGCATAATAGACTAGGTCCCTCAGAGAAAGAGGAATATGTCACATGTTACTGCCCAGTTTTCCTTTTTTTTTTTTAAATTGTGAGGTGACCAGTGTTCACCCACCTTTGAGACATTTTCTTCCTTTTCAACAATATTGTAAGTTTTGTAACTTCTGGCATGGGTTACTGCCATGGGGTACTCTCCCTTTCCAAGAACTGTACACCAAATTAACACTGGCAGTCCACCCTTGAATCTGAAGTGTTAGCTTTCCCAACAGAAATTCAGGCAGTGTACCATCAGCTAGTCTTTGAAGGCATAACTCTGGAACTAAAAAAAAAAAAACTTTGAAAAGCCTTTATTAAAGATAAGCCTTCCTTCAGTCAAACTGTGATAAGCTTGCAAAAGATAACCATCACTCTGAGCCTTATGTTTGTTTAATGGCTTTTCTAAACATTGTATTTATACATTTAAATATCTAGTTAAATGAATTAACAACTCACTCACTGCAACATAGTATTTATTTCATAATTGCCATCACAGAGGTGACTTGGTTGGGTTCATCAGTCCTGTTAAGTTGATAACAACTTGCTTCTGACCTGAGGTGTAAATTTTCATTTATTTTTTGGTATTCCATCTTCCTTATTAGTATTTTATATCTGTATGATTTTGAAGTTCACCTGCTTTATACTGTGGAGTTTCGGACATGTTTTCACAACACTTGACCAAGTTGGTGGAGTGAGTAATATTAAATTTTTATGTGTGACCAAAAAAGATTAATGTGGGAGGTTGACTGGCATTTTAAGGATCATTTTTTTGATAGCTGAAGGTGTCAGTAGTTGATCTTTTTACAATGGGCATTCTGTTGTATATGCATGTATGGAGAGGGAAACACTCACATGTATACAACTTACATAAAAAACATTTGTTTTATTTGCTTGAGATGCAACATTCTGTTTAGTCCCCATACCATCTGCTTCTTATATATACTAACTACATTGCACAGCCATGAAGAAACCAGAGCAATTGATATTCTGTATTCATGCTGTCCCAGGAAAATATTTACTGTACATTACATCCATCCTGTCATTTAGAAATAACGTCCCACTCAGAATGACAGCTCAACAAATGTACCAAACTGACAAAAAATAAACTTGAGACACACTGAAAATGTGTAAGAAGAAGGTGCGCTCTCCTTAAAAAGAAGGGGTGCATGCTCCCCTTAAGTTCATCAGTACATTAAATAATACAAGCTGCCAAGACTAACAGGCTACTGGTATTGTTTAACGTAATGCCAGTTTTAATGAGCTCACTCCTTCCTGAGACAAAATAAAAATGGCGTCAAGAAAAAACAATGATTCCCCTAATTTCATCATTACATTAAATAGTTACTGTTAAGACTAATAGACTTAATCATTTAACATAATGATGATGAATTTAAGGAGATCACCCTGTTTCTTGAGATCTTACACTGTGCCTCAATTCATCTTTTTTAGTTTGGTACATTTGTTGGTTTGTTGTCCTGTCCTGTACAGCATTATTTCATAAAGACAGGATGTTTGTAATGTACAGCAAGGGTTTCTACAGGGCTTCTTAACTACAGATGAGGTGTAGAAATTAATTTTATACATTAGTGATTGCTCCTGTTTTCTCAATGGTTATGCAACCCTGAAGTTAGTAAGTAGAAGGGGGTACAGGGCATACTGGTGAAGTTGTCTTCAACAACAACAAAAAAGTTTTATAGCTCCTACCTTTTTTGGCGGTTTCTGTTAATTTACTGGATTTATAATTTACTAAAAGAGACCAGTTGGCATAATGGTTAAGGTCCTCGCGAAAAAAAAACATGTTGAGTGTTTCCATTTCAAACTCACTTTAGAATGGGGCTATCGGTGGCAGCACAGACTCTACATGGTGCCCTATACTTGGAGACCAACCACTTTGGATATTTACTGTGGTGTGCAGTATCCCCATGGTAGTAGAACATCCCAGTCTGCAAACACGGTAAGGAAAACCACTCAACCTTGTAAAAATATGGCTCTAGGTGTTAACTAATGTCATCAAAATGAACATGGGTATTTGCTGGTGATAAGTGGGTTCAGGACCCAGCCTACTCTGACCTACACCAGGAATGCATGCTAATGGTGGGTGAGAAGGGTGTATGTGCCCCTGTTGACCAGTGTGTTCAGTAGCCCTGTGTGAATAAGCTACTAGCTGGCTGGTGTCCAGTTGCCTAGCTTGGGTTACCTGGGATAGTGAAAGCTGAATGTAAAACCAATTTGCCAAACATGAGCTAAGAATTACCACACTCAGTGTAGGTTCAATGACAGGACGAGGCTTGGATGTGGATTACATGATGGTATGAAGGATTCTGGACATCCTGTGTATCCAGGAAACAAGATGGAAAGGCAGTGCAGCAAAGGCACTTGGCTTGGGATCTAGAGTCTACTATTTAGGAGGGAGACAGGGTAGAAATCATGTGGGAATTGTAGTGAGGGAGAGGCTTCAGAAGACACTGAGGAATGTCATCAGAATTAGTGGCAGACTCATGGCAATCAGACAGCAGTATTCATAATTTCAGCCTATGCCCCAAAGCAGGGTTGTGATAGTGAGGAAAAGAGTACATTCAGACAGCAGTTGCACAACTTACTAGATAAAGCAGGGCAACATGAATTGGTGTTGATAATGGGTGAACTGAATGCACAAATCAGGACAGACGGAACAGGATATGAGGACAGCCTGGGCCCAAATGAGTGGGGCAATTGGAATGAAAAAGGAGAGGACATTCTCAACTTCTATCTGGAAAATGGCTTGAAGGTAACCAACACATGGTTTAGAAAGAGAGAGCGTCACAAGATCACATAAAAAAGCGGCCAGCATGCAACTCGGATAGACTTCCTCCAAGTAAGTAAAGGGCACTGGGGGTAGAATCAACAATTGCAAAGTCATCCCTGGTGAAACAGTAGGCTGACAGCATAAATCACTGGTTGCCACATTCAGCTGCAAGCAGTGGTCAGAGAATGCCCTAAGGTCAACAGAGACCAGGCTGTAGACCGAAGTTGACTGGAGAGAAAACACAACAGCTCAAGAAATTACTCAGGCTTCTAGCAGCTCGAGAAGAGGAGGAAATAAGAGGAGTTGAAGAAGAATGGTAGTGCCTCAAAACAGCATGTTTAAGGGCTACAGAACAGATATGTGGCTAAGCCAGATATGGAAATAAAGGATGCGATGGCCCTCCACTGGATTAGTAATTAAGGAGCCTCAGTCCTCACCACTGGCATCAGTGGTGGACGTTCACTGAGAGGATGACAAGTATACACACACTATATTTCCAGATGCAGCTCTCTGCATCAGGTACAATTTCCTTTAGGAGCACACAGAGACTACAGTCAGTCCAGGGCTGGTTTCTCCCTCTTCCTCCAGATCCCCAGTAAGACTCCCCACTGGCACAGCTGTAGAGTTGAGATCTCAGCTGAGTGACCAAGCCAAGAACTCCAACACCTACTGTGTCCAACCAGTGCTTTGTCTCCTTGCTGAAGTAGGTGACACACACACACACGCACACACACACACATGGGAAAGGCTGGCACAGGTCTACTAGCTATGCCCCCTTCTGCCCAGACTATAAGGCCATCAGTCACTGCTTATCAGGTACTTTAAGGCTCCTCCAAGGGTACCCAATATACTGAGTGATATTAATGTTAATTCAAATTAATATTATTCAACTAAGTACCAAGAACTGTACAACAGTGCAAAAAATGCATTAGGCTGGACAAAAAATCCTACTACATGACATTACAAACTAAATACCAAAACAACCCCCAAAAATTTTGGAAAAATGTAAACCAGCTACTAAATCTCACCCAAAAGGCTTCCCCCAATCCATCCACCCCTGACACTAAAGTTCCCATTGAAACACAATTCAACTCCCACTTTGTGAACTCAGTTCTATCCTTAGTATCACAGGACATTTCCTACCTCACTATCATCCCCAACACATTACCCTCAAAAAAGTTTTCAACACTTCAATCAAAGGCATGCTCTCCAAACTAAAACACTCATCAACAGCAGCCGACCTACTCCCCAGCTATTTCTTGAAACTCACAGCAGATGCTATTGCTATCCCAATCTCCACTCTCATAAACAGATCAATTGTTGAAAACTATGTGCCCAAACTCTGGAAAATATCCTATGTTACACCCATACATAAAGGCGGGATCTCCACTGAAGTTAATAACTACAGATCCATTGCTTTACTCTCCCCCCTGGCCAAAATCCTAGAAAAATGCATCCATACCCAGGTGCTAAAATATCTCCTAGACAACAACATCCTGTCAACAAACTCAGCATGGTTTCAGACCTGCCCATAGTACCACTACAGCCCTTCTCTGCTTCACAGACACAGTAAACCGTCTCAAAAACAAAGGCCTGCAGGTGTCAACTCTTTTTTTGGATATGTCCAAAGCATTTGACACAGTCTCGCACCAAATCCTGCTAAACAAACTAAACGAATATCACCTATCAAATTCCACTCTTACCTGGTTCCAAAGCTACTTAATTGACAGGTACCAAGCTGTGAAATGGGAAAATTCTCTCTCTCCTCAGCTGCCCATAACTATAGGAGTCCCACAGGGTTCTGTCTTAGGACCAGTACTATGCACAATCTTCACAAATGACCTCCATACCTCCACACAACATGCATCTATCATTCAGTATGCAGATGATACTACCTTACTCTGTGCTGCACAAAACATTCCCACCCTCCTGCAAACAACTCAACTGGCATTCTCCGACATTGAAAACTACCTTACCAAAGCCCAACTTATCCTCAATCCAAAGAAAACTCAGCTTATGATTATAACCAGTTCTAACAAAAACACTGATAAAAGTCAATTCACTGTCTACTCCAATCACTCCAGTGGCACAGGCTAAGCTATTGGGAATAACCATAACCACCTAAAATTTGATAGTCATCTCAACTTAACTATTAAAAAAGTACATGCCAAACTGGGATCACACTACCATATCAAACCATTTCTTACCAACAGCACAAGATCAGACATTGCTTGCTCCCAACATCTATCCACCCTACTCTATGCATCTCTCATTCTGACTAATCTCAACAAACTAAACTAAGCAAAATGGAAGCCTGCTATAACAGAATTGCCCGCTTTGCTGTAAATTGCTCATATAGAACTCATCACTGTGCTGCTTTGAGACAGCTCCACTGGCTTGAACTGCCCAACCTCCTAACCTACAATCAGCTCTGCTTCTGTCATTCTGTCTATTACCTCCCCAATGTGTCCTGCCCGCAAAAACCTAGTACAGCATCACTCAGCCAAAAGGCCTCTTAGATCATCAAGCGAACTACTACTAGAAGTAACCAACAGCTACAGTAGCTTTGAAGAAACACTGTATAGTAGTTCAGTGGCTAAAAAATGGAATTCTCTCCCCACCAGCATACAAAACACATCATCCAAAGCCTCCTTTAAAAACCTCATTAGGCAACATCTCAAGCAAAGTTGTCAATGCCATGATTGCTCCCCAGGCTAGTGAAAGCAGATAAGGTACACATACTAAACCTAGAGTACTTGGTAATAATTTTTACTCTTACTCACAAACACTGGCTAATGTACAATGTATGTACTGTACCTGTGCACTATGTATGTATTCTACCTATGTTCCAAATTTCAGCTGTACACCACAAATCTATTAATTACCTTCATTTTTAAATTAATATTTTATTGTTTGTTCTTTCCACTGTAACTGTTGATGTGCTGCATACCACTGTAAAAACATGTCTGTTGTAATTTGTGCATATACATATGTCTAAATATCTAAATGTATCTGAAATTTTTCTATGTGGAGCTTTTCTCCCCGGGCCTCTGCTGAAAAAGGGCCTTTTCAGCTCAGTCAGACCATTTAACAAATGTAAAATAAATAAATAAAAATGGTAGTTTGACCAAGAGGAAGGCTATTAGGAATGGCCCACACAGTGTCACCAAATAAATATGCAAGTACTCTCAGAATTTAAATACCTCTACACAGATCAGCTGCAATGAAAGGTTTAAATATATTTAATAATAAATAATAAAAAGCAAGACAATACTAAATATATATTCACAGTGACATCAGAATTTAAAACCAAAGGAAATATTTAATATAACATTGCAGTACAGGCTCACACAAATAAAGAAAAAAGTCTAAAGTAAGCCTTGCTATATTTCTGACTGTATGTAAGAGAATTACACTAATCCCTAGTAAATTACTATTAGAGCAAGGCACATGTGTGATGGATGGTTCTTGTCAGGTCCAAGGCAGAATGTAGAATGCTCTGTCTCACTAAGAGACTTCTTGAATTAATATCTAAAATATTACTGCTGGGATAGCTTGCAGAAAGATACCATTTCTGGCCATCTGACTTCTAGTTCCCAGGCCAAATCCCCCATTGCTACAAGCTGGCAGCATTTAGCATCTACCTGTAAAATATACAGACAAGGGCTTTTGCTCATATCTTTGTCAGATGCTGGAAGTCATAAAACAATTGCATTCCTTCATTCTTCAAAAGTATACATTAGTTCACTCCAAGGACAATACAGAAAGCTTCCTAGTACAGAATTTGTGTCTCTAGCTGCAATGAAAACTTGAGAGATAGCCTCTCTATTGCATAGCCCATAAAGTAATTTAATTTTAGATATTTTCTAAAGTTTGCTAGACTGAGGTTAACCCTCCAGTTTTCTCTGTTAAGCATATATATTTAAATAGTGCAGGTACATTTCTGTTTGCTTCCAGTAGGGCACACTATGGTTACATTTCAAAAACAATAATCTACAAGTACCCTTTCAACACACATCTATACAGTTTGATATACATATGACATACAGCTCTAATACATTTGTAACACAATTATCTTGTATAAATCATTTCGGTATTCATCAATGACATATAATTATTTACAAAATTCCAGCTAGCTGTGGTGGCAATATCTCCTTTTGTCACAAGGTGCATAAGGAAAGCTGGTGGTGGAATACAGAAGTGCAGGAAAAAGTGGAAGATGAAAAAGACAGACCAAGTGTAGATCAATATGTGTGTATATACCTTTAAGAAGCTATCCTAGGGTTTTGCACAAGTGTATAAACACTGAACATGTGTGAGCCAGACTGCCATTTTGTAGTTAGCTGTTGAGATGTAAGCATGTATGTATGTAAGGTCTGTCTGTTAAATAGTTTGTTCGCATTTAATAATGCTGCTATCCATCCTGATGTGTTTCTATGTATTAAAGCATCTAAACGAATCCCCAAGCCTTCTTGTTGTATGTGTTAGAGATGAACGAGTGACATGGTGTCAGAAGTGGCATGTCTAAAAGGACATAGTGTCAAATGAAGTATATCTAAAGCATGAAGTCAGAAGCAGCTTGGCTAAAATGGCCTAAGGCACTTGTTTAGTTGCTGGTGGAATATACAGGAGTGGATCATTCCTAAATGTCCAAACTTCACAAAACAGGTCAGAAATGAATTTCCGATATTAAAACTTGCTCAGCACTATTTCTTTTTTGTAAAATATGAAATGAGGCATACAGAACGTTCTAAATCATATTTGCATAAAACGATATGTACGGTATTGATACAAATATTCAAATTACTATGGAAAATGTTTAGAATAAAGTCTGAATTGCATAAAATGAATAAAATAAAATCGAAACGACTGCATTTTTCAATACATACTTTGCAAATCCATATTTTTTGTATTAAGCAGAGATATCTGAGTTATCAGAAGTATATAAAGTGTTTGCATGTTTATGCAGTGTTACTCCAAAGCTACTTCGCAAAAGTACAGCCATTACAAGGCATATTTCACAGAGTGCAACCATTACACAGCATATTTTGTAAAGTACAGTATTTCGAAGAGTTTATTGTACATTTGAATGTTGTTACAAGGTCACAGAACAGTTTGTTCATACATAATTACAAGGGCCATATTTTCAGTGTGTTTGTGTATACTTTGTGGGCACGGCAGATGGATTTTGAAAATGCAGTGCACTTGTGTTTGATAATAATATTGCTGAGAAATGGAGAGTGTTTGAGGAAGAGTACAACATTTTCATACAGGCTGCATTTTCTGGTAAAGATGACTGTACAATGGCATTTATTCTACTTACAATGGCATTTATTCTACTTAATTTAGCTGGGTCAGAAGCCATTGAAAGGGAGCATTCATTTGTGTATGCACCTGCTATGTATACAGGAGAGAGGGAAAACCATCATATTGTTGTACCGGCTGAGTCAAGGGAGGACCCAGAGTGCTTAAAATGTAAATTTAGAGAAATGTGTAACCCCCCAGATAAATGTCATAATGGAAAGGCACTTATTTTATACAAGGGATCAAAAGCCTGGTGAAACTTTTGCAGCATATATAACTGAGCTGAGAAATAAGGCTAAAACATGCAGATTTGGTGACTTAAGGGATGAGTTGATAAAGGACAGACTTATATGTGGCATAAACGATGATGCTGTAAGAAAGATTTTGCTTCATGACAGTGATTTAACTTTGAATAAGGCCATTGAGATTTGTCAGATATTTGAGCTCACAGAAAAGCACACCAATCTGCTTACAAATGAGAATAGCTCTAGAAGGCACAGTGATAAAGCTCATGTTGATAGTATGCAGCACATGGTTAAAAGAAACAGGCCCAAGCACATGATAGCAACTGTAACCTCTGCAGCACTCACTGGTAAACCCCAGAACTTTTCAGCCAATTCCA
Organism: Protopterus annectens; assembly: GCF_019279795.1. NCBI lineage: Eukaryota > Metazoa > Chordata > Ceratodontiformes > Protopteridae > Protopterus > Protopterus annectens. The sequence continues at coordinate 403,660,004 of NC_056742.1, read as the reverse complement.
GAGTTCGCACAGTCTCAGTGAAGCACAAGAATGAGTCAGCAAACTCAACACATGTGCCCTCACCTAGTTTTATTGCCAGCTGTCATAATTGTGGTGGAAATCATGAATTTAAAAGGAGGAAATGTTTAGCTTTTGGTCAACAATGCCAAAAATGTAATAAATGGAATAATTTCAAAAGATTTTATAAATCAAAAAGCCCACATTCTTTTATTAAAAGGGAACATTTTAAGAAATGAGCTGATCCGTTAGACTGTGTCAATTTTACTTTATGTTGATTGTGTGTCAGTGACTCATGAAACAGTCAATGCAGTAGATTTATGGGCAAAGAATGAAGTATTTTGTACTATTCAGATAAATGACAAACCCGTACAGCTCAAAGCTGACACAGGTTCCAAGTGCAATGTTATGTTAGCAGAAACATTTGCTAGTGTGTGTAAAGGTGAAAGGCTTGATTTGGCAAGATGTGTGAATCTTGTTGCTTATGGAGTTGAAAAAAACATACTGAAGACTCAGTAGTGCTTTCATGTTACTCTGCTGGAAGAAGCTACAACTTATTATTTTATGTGGTCAAGAGGCATGTTCAGTCATTATTAGAGCTCATAGACAGTTTGAAAATGGGACTGCTTTCATTTAATAAGGAAGTCCACCAAGTTAGCTTAAAAGACCACTACTTTAATTTTGCCCAGCACATTTTTTTTTTACCTATACTGGTCTTTTCGAAGACAAACTAGGCAAACTTCCAGTTGTGTACTCCATGAAGCTAGACCCAGAGGTCAGTCCAGTTATCATGCCAGCACATAAAGTTCCAATAGCCATGCAGGCAGAGTCAAAGCCGAGTTAGAGAAAATGGTGTGACAAGGTGTGATTTGCTCCAGTTGAAACTCCGACAGAATGGGTATCTTCCATGGTGGTAGCTCATGAGAAAAGTTCAGATGACATCAGAATATGTACTGACCCACCAGATTTAAAAGACCTCATCATCCAATGCGTACAGTCAAAGAAGTTCCAGTCTTGATGCCAAATGCCTCTATTTTTTTTTGTCTTAGATGCAGAGTTCATTTTGGCAAATTCAGCTTGACAAGAAATCCTCATTGCTCACTACTTTCAGTACTCTGTTCGGCAGGTACAGACTTCTGAGAATGCCATTTGGAATAAATTCTGCAAGCGAAGTCTTTCAGAGTGCAATGGAATAAATTGTTCCTGGGTATCCTTGTGCAATTATAGCAGACGACATACTAGTAGGAGAGCGTGATGAAGCTGAACATTACAGAAACCTCAGAAAAGTTCTAGAAATGGCATGTCAAGTGAATCTTGAGCTCAACCCACGCAAACGCAAATTCAGGGTACAAGAAGTTACTTATGTTGGTCATTTATTTACTAGTACAGGCCTAAGACCAGACCCTTCAAAGCAATCAGCCATTCTTGAGATGCCAGCTCCAGACAATGTTCAAGCTCTGCAATGTTTTCTTGGCATGCCGACTACCTAGGCAAGTTCACTCCAGACTTGAGCCAACTTTCAGCACTGCTCATTGAGCTGCCATGTAAAGATGTATCCTGGTCTTGGTTAGAGCAATACCAAAGAACATTTGATGTCCTGAAACAGAGAATTGCAAGTCCACCAACTCTCAAATACTATGATGTTCACAAGCCAGTTACACTTTCCTGTGATGCTTCAAAATTTGGTCTTGGTGCAGTCATTCTATAAGAGGATCAGCCTATTGCCTATGCATTAAGAATTCTTACCCAAATTGAAATGCAGTATGCCCAGATCGAGAAAGAGCTTTTGGCAAATGTGTTTGAATGTTCGACATTCCATGATTATGTTTATGATAGACCTATCCAGATAGAAACAGACCACCACGCATTAGTTACTATATTGATAAAGCCAATACATTCAGCTCTAGCCAGACTGCAACATATGATGCTGAGATTGCAAAAGTACAATTTCAATCATACATACAAGAAAGGCAAACTTCTTTATCTTGTTGATACATTATCCAGATTGCCGAGAAATACCACAGAGCAGCACAAGAATGAGAACCTTGCTTTTGAAGTCATGGAAATGAGAAATTTTTCTTCCACATGTCTTGATGAGCTGAGAGATTACACAGCCACAGATCCAGTTTTACAGAGGCTCAACCACTATCTCAGTCAAGGATGGCCATCAAAGCAATCTAGTTTACCTCAAGAAGTGCAATCTTATTTTCCATACAGAGATGAGATTTTGTCTGACAAAGGTATCCTAATGAAAGGTCTGAAAGTAATTGTTCCAAAGTCCTTGTGACCAGATTACATTATTATCTTGCATCATGGTCACCCAGGAACTAAATCTACCAAAAGAAGGACGAGAGGACTAGTATTTTGGCCTTCTATGTCACAAGACATTGAGCGAGAGCACTTTTATCTTGTTCAGTGTGTAATAGTACAAAGCCACATCAACAGAAAGAACCACTTCAGCTTAACCAGATTCCTGAACTACCACGTACGAGTCCACACAAAGTTATTTCTGACAATGGCATGCAGTTTACAAGCCAAAAGTTCAAAAGATTTGCTGAAGAATGGGACTTACTCATGTCACAAGTAGTCCAGAGTACCCGCAGTCAAATGGTTTGGCAGAACGTGCAGTTCAAAGTGCAAAGCAGTTACTAGAGAAGTCAAAATGAGATAATAGTCATGTTTTCCTAAATCTCTTGAATCTCAGAAATATTCCTCGTGATAAACATCTTGGTTCACCTGCTCTGACAAACCAGAACCACATTACCAATCAGTAGTCAGTTGGTTCATGTGTCAAGAACAACAGATCAGTGAAATCCAATCTGTTGAAGAAGCGCTTAACCCAGAAGTCCTACTATGATCAGACCAGTAACTGCTCAATCCATTATGAGAGGGAGAAGTGGTCAGGATGCAAACGTCCAAAGGTTATGATCAGATTGATGTCGTGAAGAATACTGGTCCAGAGCCGAGATCGTACATTGTGGAATCAGAAGGAGCAGGTTTTAGGTGGAATCCGAAGCATTTGACACCAGTGTCAGAACCAATAACACAGCACATAGTCTGTGAGAAAGACTCTTTATCTCAGAGTGAGTTGTCTGGTGTTCCAGTTCCTGAGGAAGTTTCAGAGGACATTCCTGTTCCTATGACAAATCCAGAAGTTCCTAATGCAAACAGAGTGAGTTGTCTGGTGTTCCAGTATTAGAGGAAGTTACAGCGGACATTCATCTTCCTATGACAAATCCAGAAGTTCCTAATACAAATTGTGTACCGCAGACTGTCCCTGTTGCTAAATTTGGTCCCAACTGTTATGTTATGAGATATGGTCAAATCTCTAAACCTTGCAACAGATATCAAGCAACTTCGACATGAGCATTGTGTTTTGTTTCCAATGTATGTAGTAATGCATGTCTATCTCTGATATTGCCTTGTATAAGGGGCAATCTTTTCAAGAGGGAAGATATAGATCAATATGTGTGTATATACCTTTAAGAAACTATCCAAGGGGTTGCACAAGTGTATAAATACTGAGTACGTGCGAGCCTAACTGCCATTTTGTAGTTAGCTGTTGAGATATAAGCATGTATGTATGTCAGGTCTGTCTGTTAACTAGTTCATTCATATTTAATGATGCTGCTATCCATCCTGATGTGTTTCTATGTATAAATTCACCTAAATGAAACCCCAAGCCTTCTTGTTATATGTATTAGAGACAAACTAGCGATCCCAGGCTAGGAAAGAATACTGATAAACAATGACATTAAGAGAGGAGTTGCAGTGGCGTAGAACAAGGCGTCGGAGGCACTTTACCAACTTCTGGAAAATGACTCAGTCGATGTCACAAAGAAACTCAGTATCAGGTTGCAAGGCAGACAGAAAGATAAAGAAGATAGACAGACACCCTTTATAAGGGATGTCAGCAACAACCTGCTCACCAGTACTTTCAGCAGCGTCTGAATGAAAAAAATCCCATAGAAGCTTTACTGCCCCAGTCACAGCCCAAAGTGAGAGAAGAAGAGGAGCCCCACCACAGAAGAAGTAAGAACTGCACTAAGGAAACTGAAGTCAGGGAAAGCAGCAGGCCCAGACGAGGTCACAGCAGATATGATCAAGATGTTGGGTAAGATAAAAGATAAGATAAATAGGGTACTCATAACGGCATGGAGAGAAAGGCATATCCTATTTAACTGGAGAATAAGCAAACTAGTTCTAGTGTTCAGGAACAAAAGGGACATTCACAACTGTAGGCTGTATAGTGGTATCAAACTCTTGACACACTGCATGAAATTTCTGTAGAGGATGACTGATAAACAAATACACAGAGTAGAAGAATATAAGATGGGAAATGAGCAGCTTGGATTCAGATTAGGATGCAGCATAACCAACCCAGTGTTTGCAGTGAGAAAGATACATGAGAAGAAGCTAGAAATGAGGAAAGAGTCTAACTGGGCATTCCTAGACTTGGAGAATGCATATGACAAGGTCCCACGAAAGCTGATTTGGACAGTCCTGTGGTGGCTTGAAATCCCAGAAACATTGGTAGAATTAGTGTAGGCTATGTACAAATCACTAATGACTCAAGTACAAACAGTGTTCGGTCTCACAGAGGGGTTCCAAGTGGGAGTGGGCGCGCATAAGGGTTCAACTCTGAGCCCACTGCTGTTCATACTGGTGATGGACTACATTAGCTAACAGGTCAGAGGGGACAGATCAACAAAATTGCTGTATACAGCAAAAGATAGGGGAATGGAATGCAAAACTGAAGGCACATGGTATGAAAATGAGTACAGATAAGATGGATGTAATGGCAGCAAATGGGGGAAATCAGAAAAAGCTAAAAATTGAGATAGAAAAACAGTGGAACATATTAACAGCTTCAAGTATCTGGGAGGGGTGGTTGAGAAGAAGGGAAGTCTTAATGTGGAGGTCAAAGCTAGAATCATATGGGCTGCAGACAACTGGCATAGAGTCTCAGGTGTAGGCTATGACAGAAGAATGCCAGAGAAGCTGAAAAGTAAGGTGTACAAGACAGTGGTGCGACCAGTACTACTGTATGGTACAGAAACCTGTGCAGTAAAGGCAGAGCAAATGAGGAAGCTGGAGGTGATGGAAATGAAGTGGCTGAGAAGGGTGATTGGATGCACACTGTGGGCAGACAAAGAAATGAGGCTATAAGAGCAGAAGCCAAAGTAGCTCTAGTTACAGAAAAGGTCAAAGGGAACAGATTATGATGGTTTGGGCACGTGCAGAAAAGCAGAAGACAATCTGGTGAAGTTGTTTTGGGACAGACAGGAAGAAAGCAAGAGGAAACAAGGGCGTCCAGCAAAGAGGTGGATGGACTGTGTGAGAGAAGACCCATGATTGTTTGAGGGTTGTGGGTAATGATGAGAGGGAACAGAGTTCCTTTACTACTTTTACAACAGGCATGGAGGGCCTCTACACTTTTCTGTTGGTGTTTGAGTAATATTCTGAAATCTGAGCCTTAATAATAATTTCTGAAGCTGCACAATTAAATCAGATTCTTAAATCTCAAGATGTAATTATTACTGTTGTCACATAATATCTCTATGCAGTATGCACAATTATTTATTTATTTATTTACATTTGTTTATCGGGAAATTCTGACTGGACGCAGGTCCTTTTTCAGCGGATGCCTGGGGAGAAAAGCTTCACATCATGTACATGATAAATAGAGATACAAAGTTGCAGCAATAGTAAACAACATTACGGGTTGTTGACTTTAATACAATAACAAGATACTGATTATCAACAGTATGTACAGTAAATTTTGCAAGTTAAGATAGTTTCTTGTCGTTTAGATTATTAGTAACAAAGTTGTCAGACAAGATTTAAGTATGTAAAAACAACTAGCTAATTCTGATTCTGTTTTTTTGATTAGGCAGTTTTCACATTTGACCATATGAAAGTTCCTACACTTCTATGCTCTTACTTGCATCATAAGAAATGGCAGATATTCTTTTGAAGTACATTAAGGCCCCAAAGCCTTTTATTTCAGAGTGGTTTAGCTATGTTTTTGTTGTCTTATCTAACCAGTTATCTGTCTTTCAGTCATGCACAATTCTTAAAATGCAACTTTGTCTTGGAATGAAACATTTCCATTTGTGAGGGGTAATTTTGCATGTGTTTTTGTAATACACTTCTGTATTTTGCAAGACTCTTGTGAGGTCATTTATGCATCTGCTGTGGTACTTTTGTTTTCTAGTGGCCAAATGGCCATAAATGTCAGTACGACTATGCCTCTCCTTACTGTCAGATCAGCGGTTCCCTAGCAGGCTGCCCCTGTCTAACCAAGTCTTTTAGCTAGCCTGTGTCTGGCCAGGCCTTTTTAGCTAGCTGGGTTTGTGAGTGAGTAGGGCGTCATATGTAAGTGGCGAAATAAAATCAAATAAACCAACCCTTTCCTGAACCAAAAGCATAGTACAGAGACAACAGTTCAGGTGTAATAATGTAATGTCAGTGGCATAAAAGTCCTAACTAAACTAGCACCTTCACTGTAATTTGTGCATGTCACCTGCAAGGTAGCTGTAAACCAAGAGAGCTGCAACAATCCATCTGTTGACTCTTAGTTTCTTGTGAATTTTTTTTCTTCCATTTGATGGTGAAATTATTTTTTTTTCCTCTAACAGTAGTTTTCTTTCTGATATTTTTGAGGATATGCATAACCGAGAGGGTATGGATTTATGGTGGTTTACAGGAAATTCATTGTAGGTGGTTTTCTTTGTGCAACCGAGGTGTTTGTGCTGCTTGCTGTGTATTTTCTTATGGTAACTGAATAATTTATCAGTTCAGTATGTCATACCCAGTTTTCCCCATTGCTGAAGCAAGGTGGTTAGTCTGTATTCTTGAAAGGCTAGTTTTGGATAGATTTCAGAAAACATTTTATTTATTTTTTTTTAGATTTTCACAATTCCTTTAATACTAAAGATAAAACGTGGACATCAGAATAATGTTATATTCAGCAGAAGTCATTTGCCCCAATGAGAGTCTGTGAGTGTTTCAAAGTTACGATACTAGGAAAATCTATGGACATTGGAAGAAATTGTGTAGCTGATAGTTGTCCTGCTGTTAGCTGGAGCACAATTGTGGCCTAGTGAAAATGTGTTTCTTTTTGACAGTTATCAGTACTGAAGAGTTCTACATGTCACAGAAAATTTTAGATCATCATGAGACAGTCTTGATTATTTTTCATTTACCAGCTAAGATTCATTTATTCACTGACAAGTTAACATTAAATGGCAAATAGTATCACAATCACCTTGAGTTCCTCTGCTCTGTCTCCTTCAATCCACCTGATATCTCTATCCTTAGACTTTGATATTGTAATTACTTTGACAGCACCATATTGGGATCTCAGAGGAGAAGGTTTGTGATGTAAGGTGTGGACAGGTAGTCAGAATGGATGAAAGCTCTACAGTGATGCTGTTATCTCATTAAATGCTGCAGATTCATATCACACTGGGAGGTTCAATGTAGGAATCATATAAAATAATGCAGAAAATGTCACCAGAAGTGGCTGGATCAGAAGTGCATTTTATTGTCTGATGTCAGAACTTGTTAGTAAATGAAATGATAGAATATTTAGAGTGTGTGTTTGTGTGTGTGTGTGTTTGCACTGTGCGTATGCATGCACATGTGCACAGGTTTTCATAACCATTTTCATTATGAGGCTCACTGAAATATCATAAAGTAGAAGCTAACTTTTGTGGTGAATAAGCAAGTGCTCCCTGAACAATTCTATACCAGATAAACATACCCAATAAAAGCTGCATGTATTGAAATGAATGAGGAATTATTTTGTCACATTTCCTTGTTGAGATGAAATTAAATATTGACTAAAGAGCAAAATAGAAATATTGGGAGTGGTCTACATTCCTGTCTTTTAAAGATCTTTTCAAAAATACTGGGTGATTGCTTTGAATTTCCAGGGTTGTGGTGCATTTTCTTTTGAATTGATTAGGTCAGACTATGCATGGTTGCCTGGCCTATTTGTTCTAGAGGTGTATCTTCTTACTTCTGGCACACATAGCCGACTATTGATCTGGTCCCTCCTCTAAAACATAAGAACAAGTAACTGTTCATATAGATAGACTGTGTTTACAGATGGTTTGGTGGGACTCTTTTTTTTTTAATGCAGGATTATTCTGGATATCAGAATTTGGCTGTGAATCTTAACATGCATTGAGAATTAGGCCATTTGTTAATGAAGATTTGCTTTTTTGGTGAACCTTTTGGGTACTTTTCCGTTATCGAGGCAACACTTCTAATGCACACGCCCCGAATCAATTGTTTTGAAAGAGAAAGAAGCACCTTAGAAATCATGTTTCTAAAAGCAGGGTTACATTTTGAGGTCAGGATAATGTTATCTCAATTTTTTTAAAGGCTTAACAAAGACTCTAAGCCAAAAAAAAATGTGTTACATGGATAGAAAGCCCTTGTTGCAGAATGCGAGTTGGTAATCAAACATTGAAGTAGATAAAGGAAAAGTCCTGTAATAATAATAAATGTCATGGGAACCCAACAAGTGGGTTAACAAGTGTGCGACCACAAAAAAACAAAATAGTAAACAACAAATGGAAGTGCAGGTCATAAGAGGCAATGGCAGGAATCATGAAATATCACCAAGCAAAGAACTTTCAAGCTGTTTCTGAAAACATAAGGTATACGGTTAATTTCATGCGGTTCAGTTATGTCATATATAGAAAAAAAAATCCAGTTGCTCAATAGGGTTACTACCTGTCCCACTTTGTGAGGGACAGTCCCTCTTTGGGCGGTTGTGTCCTGACCAAAAATATTAAAAATGGCAAACGTCCTGAGATTGTAGGACATAATTATGTCCTATATGTAATGTAATAGTTGCATAAAATAGTTATTTCTGTATCTAAAATACCTACATGTTACAAGAAACAGGATGAGCAACTAAACTGCTACAAGAATAAGCTTATATTTAGGCAAAAAAGGAAAGTTCTATCCTTTGTACTGACCGTGGGTTTCTGTCAGCCTGTAAAATCTGATGTGTGTCCCAGAAATGTCCCACTATGGCCATTTGAAAAGGTGGCAACCCTATTGCTCAACGGGCTGTTACTCATTAGTCACTTCAGACCTCCTTTACTATTTTTCAGCTCCAATTACAAACAGAAAATCAGCTTGGTAAATACCACTGAATTGTCGTGTCACTTCCGCTCTGCCTCCTCCTATTAAACCTAACTTCCCTTCCAGTTCAGCAACCTGTTTATCATCAACTGTTCACATTCACCTTACAACTGTTAATGTGGTCCTTCAGGAAAGTAACATTCGAGTAAATGTCATCTGCAGGTTTCTGTATACAATTTCATATTTATAAGTGACAGAAAAATAACTGTGTGGTGCACACAACAGCAAACGCTGTGAGATCATCGCAAGCGTGGAACTGCAAGCTGTCATTAGAAGTGTTGCCCCGATAACGGAAAAGTACCACCTTTTGTAATGTGGGTTGGGGGTGCTGTGATGCCTCTCTATCCACTAAAAGATCACTGTAGCCTTGGTACAGGGAACTTCAAAGCAAAAATGTCTGATGATACAAAATGAGATTTTCATGTATTGCTGGGCTGAGCTTGAAAAAGGTCCAGCAGGATCAGTTCTCTACCCCAATAAGCAAATTCAAAATAAATAAATGGAGGAACAATGTGGAATCCGTGAATGTTGTGGAAGTGGGAATGAAGAGTGTGTGTGTGTGTGTGTGTGTGTGTGTGTGTGTGTGTGTGTGTGTGTGTGTGTAGGCAGCAGTGAGTAGGTAAGAGCATGAAAACAAAGCTTGACCACTAATTCTGTTTGCTCACACTGAATTTAGTTTTAAAATTGTGCTGACTATTTATTTCTTTTAATGTTACTTCAGCTGGCCCTTTGAGTTGAATTTGAAGTTTAAAATGATGCCTTCTAAAAACAAGACTGACATATTTCATTTTTATGAATTCCTGTGCATTAGTATTGATTTTTGACTGTGTTTTTTGAAATTCTGTTTCTTGCTCCCTCTTGAGAATTTGCTTGCTGCACTAATAATCCGTTGTCATTCTTAATGTCTCAGGTCTTTGACACAATGATATTTGTATTAGTATTATTTTTTTTATTCAGCTAACCTTCAGCTATTCATTTTGTGTTGAAGCAAAGATTCTTACTTGGTAGGATAATAATTTTTTTTAAAAAATCTGCAGTAACCGTCTAACTTTAAATTCAGCAGAAACTTGCCTGTTCTTTATTGAAAAAAAAAAAAAACAGCAGCTTTGAAGCTGGTTTATTTTCGTGTCTGTCTTTCTGTAGTAAATGTTAGAAGACGAAATATATTGGTACTTAGCTATTTATACTGTTGTTGCTTGATATCATGAACCTGTTACTTTGCCCATGTGTCGTACATGCCTACAGAAATAGGAAACCTTGGCCACCTGCAGTTTGTCGATGACATTTCCTCACAAACTCTGCAGGATAAAGTCATCTATTTTTTCTTGTCATCTGTCAAACTTTATCTGTGGAATAAATGCATCTATTTTCTTTAATAATATGCTTAACTTTGATTCTAACAGCAAGGTCCATAGTAAAGGTGTATGCATAAATGTAGCCACTGATCATAATAATAGTCCTGTAAATAAATACAAGTATAAAAGCTGGGATACAGCAAAATATTCTTTATAGTATGAAAGCATCATTTATTTTGCTAGAAGCAAAGGTGTTGATGCTTATGCAAAATGCGGAAAATAGCTTATATGTAGAAGCATTTACCTTCAGTCACATTCTTGTAGTGAATATTTCACTTTGTAGTTTGTTTCCACTTGAGTGCAGTCACCCTCCAAAGATATGCATAAATCAGGTGTTAGCTGTTTGCTCAAGATTTGATTACCTACCTTATAAAAATAAATTCTAGGTGCAGGGCGTAAGGTAAAATAAAGGTCCTGTTGTGTGTATACACCTGGTCACATGGCATTCACACTGCTTACTTCTTCTTTCTTTGGTAACTGCATGGGCTTAGTAGACAAATCTGGCTATTTTCATTGGTACTTTCAGGCACATTACTTGCGCTTGTGATTTGTCCAACCAGATAAGAGCTTTTACATATGTAATTGAGTGGTTATACTGCATTTACAATAACTTTACTTATGTCTGCATGTCTGAGCTTCTTTTGTCATGGTTCTTCCTTTCTAAATCTTTGACCTCTAACTCTGATTCTTGGCTGTTTTAGTAAGCAATGCAGATTAATTAGAATGGACATTGAGTTTGTAAACCATGTTAAATATTAACTTCTCTGTTTATTAATCTTGAAACATGGGAAGTACAGGTTTCATCTACTAACGATTAAGCAGATTTGGTGTTCTAGTTTTTGCTGGAAATTTGCCTTCCTTATATGAGGATCAAATGTCTTACACTTGGATAGTTTTGACTGTTAAGGAAAAAAAAACACTTTGCTTATTTATGTATACCACGAAGGGAAAATATGTCTGAAAACAGTGCTGCTTGATCATGGGCTTTTTATGTAGCGCTTCAGGATTGTGGGATTTTTATGTAGTGCTTGCATACAACATAATCTCCCTTTAACAAGATTTTATCTTTCTGTTCTTTAAATGTTGCTCATGCTGAGCTGGCGGATAGTTAATGTTTTACTAGACAATTTGCAGGTTATTACCGTACATCTTAATTGTTCTAAAATTTGAATTGATTCAAATTTATCATCTGGAAGTAAATATCTGCACCTTTATGATGATAGTTTGTTTTGAGTTATATTTTGTTAACATGTAACACTTTCCCTACTCTCTAGTTTTTGTAAAGTAGTGCCTTTGTATTTAATTTGTTTCCTATAAGTATATTAGCACCTTCCTGAGAGAGAATAGTAGCTGTTTTTGAAACATTTATAGAGTAATAAAAATATAGTGTCATATTCTGGCACTACAGTAAAATCACATATTTTAGGTGTATTGCAGTCAAGGTGAGACCTACTGCCATTTTATACAAATGAGAACTGAGATTAGTTTAGATAATAAGGCACATTGTAGGCTATTATTTCTCATGTAAATTTCATTCAAGTATTGGATTTCTCAGTGCAGAAACTTAAAGGAGAACTGCACCCACAAACTCAAAAACATGTTTATTTCATCATGGTTTGGTGTTGCCTACATTTTAACAACACTATGGGACTATTTACAGGTTTTTAAATATTTTTATGCATAATTTATGAGTCTGACCACATGGGGTCTGGCATCTTGAAATAATTCTGATTGTTTAGTCTGTCCCATAATGCAATGTTTGACTGTAAAAAAATATGTCATGTATGCCTGTTCTTCCTGAAGCTCCTGTCACTGCATTGATCTTACAGGCATACACTGCTGTCTTTCAGTCAGTTAGTTTTAAGTAACATTTCATGCCATTCAGTGACTACTTAAAACTCAAACAGTGCAAATGCCACAGAAAAGACTTTCAAAGTGCTTTTTACTGCTGCTTCTTTTTAGAATCGCTAAACTGCAGTCTTTTGTGAAGCCTGAATTGTACTAGTAGTTTGACTCCTCTCCCATTCTCCTTCACACCTAACTTCCCTAGCTGTCAAAGTGCTAAGAGTAATTTGAGCTGTTACCACCTGTGATTGACGGCCCACAGCAGGAGGCTTGACTCATGTACTGTTTCCTTGTTCTAGCCTTTACTTTCTGTATTGGTAGGGAAAGGACCAGACAGCTGTGACATCACAGCATGGGTGGGCTTTTAGGAAGGTCATAGAAATGTCAGTTTGGGGAAAGAATTGGCCAGAAAACTACCTGTATTCATAGGTGTTGATGACAGCAATGAAATGGAGACTGCAGCAAGCTTTATCAGAGTGGGACAAAAGTTTTTTGAAAGTGAAACCACCACAGTACAGTAAGTTACTGTTCTACTGGAGAAAAATAGTCGATTTAAAATATTTCACATGCTGTATTGTTTATTCATAGAACGGACAGTGAATAGGGAGAAAAAGGACAGAGAAGTTGAGCATTTAATAACAGAATCCTGTTGTTGTCCTTTGACAATTGCGGTAAATGGAAATACAATGTGATCAGTTTTTTTTTTGTTATACTTTTTAAGAATGTAATGATGTTCCACTTCAGATCATGAGAAGTACTGTTTATGGACATTGTTAAAATGTACATCTGACAGTTTACTTTTAAGTTGTACAAGATTTATTGATTTTAATTAGCATATTAAGGTTTATACCTCATTTACATCTTGTCTGATTGGTACTCTGTGTCTTTGTAAAATGTGTTTTACCCAGAGTTTGACATGCTGGCAAACCATAGAAGCATTTGCATATATTTCTGTAGACCACATATCAATCCAAGTTATGCATCAGTCACAGGAAGCCACCATTATGACAGTTATTAGTCATGATATTAGAAGGTTGTTCTCCTACATTACATCACATTATACCTTTTTACATGACGATGTCTCTATTAATGTCTCTGTACTACCTCTTTAAATTACATTAATAAAGTAGAAGTTAAAGAAATAGACGCTGAAGTTATGGAATATCTGCAAAGTGAAGGATTTAGTGTAGAAAGTCTAATACAGGTCATATCACAGCATGATGGAACAATGAGTCCACAAAATAAGGAGAAACAGGTGGAGTGGGAGACATCTGAAAAAGAAATATGGACATGGGAAAGAAAAGGGATTTAATATGGTGCAATATTTATGCAAAGGAGAAAGCAAAACTAACCAATACAAAAAGACCAGCATCAAAGATATTTGAAGAGAAATATAAGCAAAGGCATCCATATATGGACAATTTTACAATACAAAAAAATAAGAAAACAAAGGCAGAATGTAGAAGAGGGATTAGTAATGGAGAAGTTAAAGAAATAGAAATTGAAGTTGTGGATTACCTGTGAAGTGGAGGGTTTACTGGAGAAAATCCAACTCTGGTAATGTCATAGCATGGTAGAACAGTGAGTCCCAAAACAGGTGGAATGGGAAGCATCTTATCAGTTGCCAGTACAAAAGTTCAGTTGGAGTTGCACAGCAAGGGAAGGAACAGGAAACTGTGGCAACTGTGACGCAGTCAATGTTGTGGAGTGATAGCTCAGTGAGTTCACATATGAAATAGCAATGGAAGATGCAGGATGCAGCTGAAGAGAATATGTCACAGGAAGATGTTCTGGAACTTTCTGTAGAATGTGTGCATGAAACGGAGAACAAAGAATGTGCCCTCAGTTTAGAAGAAAATGATCTAAGGGAAGTGTTGCTTGATTTAATAGAGATGGCTAGACATATTAAAATCGATGAAAGAAATGGATTACAGAAAGTCAATAAGACCTAAAATGTTATAAGTCTGATAAGACAAATGAATACAGTAATGAAGACTATTAACAAAAATTCATGTGACAAAACAGAAGTAAATAGGATGTATTACTGTGCAGCTAAATTAATAATAGATTAAGTCTTACCACAAAAATGCAGGGCAGTAAGGGGAAGAAATCAAATGCCATCATGGAAGTATTGAATAGAAAAAAAACATAAAGCAACTAAGACAAGAAGTGTCACTGCTAGAGTACAGAGGAGGGAACAGATCAAGAAAAAATACTTAGAAAGACAGAGGTGATTAAAGTAACCTACAGTATTAGAACAGATCAGGATCTATTGTACACTACTGCAAATAATAAACTAAAGATATCAGCATAGACAGATATGCAGATAAATTTAAAGGCAAAGTACAAAATAAACAATTCAATAATGACCCCCCCCCAAAAAAAAAAAAAATATAGAGAATTGGGAAACAAAAGAAATAGAAATACCACCCAAAAAGAAGAAATAGACACTTTTGGAGAAATATCTGTGATGATCCTGTGGAACATAATAAAGATGCTGAATGGATAGAAGAAGATAAAGAAAGAGTAAGACGTTCAGATGTACAGGATATGAGATGGGATGAAGTAACAGCCAGAGAAAATTAAACAAATGTAAAACTGCCTTCCAGTTTATAGCCTGCTACAGATGACCCTCCCAAACCCAGGAACCCCACTCGGCCTTCCTGAGAACACTGGAAAATATGAAGGTCTCTCCAAACACCATTATATTGGGCGACTTCAACTACCCAAACATAGACTGGGAGCATTACTCTAGCTCCAACACCCTAGCCCAAAGGTTCCTAGAATTTATAAACTCAAATGCTATGGAACAACTTGTTACCACTCCCACAAGAGGGGAAAACATACTGGACCTGATCATCACCAACATGGGGACTCTATGCTCCAGACCAGAAGTGTATCCCTCACTGGTAAGATCAGACCATAAACTAATCTCACTGGATATTCACATCCTGACCCCACCCCCCTGCCCAGAAAACCACAGTGAAAAACTTCTCTAAAGCAAATTTCACACTCCTCAAAACTGAGGTGGAATCCTTCAAAGCCCCCGGGCCTGTGGAAAATACGGCCCAGACTGCAGAATCCTTTATAAACGCATTCTATGAACACCTTCAGGAATGCATGGATCATACAATCCCAAATAAAAACAAGACCCAATCCTCCAAAGGCAGGCGTCCTGTCTAGTGGACCCCAGCCATAAACAAACTATACAATAGAAGGAGGAAGCTACTAAATGATAGAGCAAAATCCCAAAAAGGGAAGGCATCACTGATCAGTATTAGCAAAAACTACGGGCACACATAAAATTGTCTAAGGCCAGCTTGAGAGAAAAATTGCACAGGACACTAAGGATAATCACAAGGCTTTCTTTAGTTATGTTAGGAACCGGGTGGTAATTCCCAGATATGCTCAGAATTAGTCCAAAATGACAAAAAATACACCGAACCCACAGACATTGCCAACATCCTAGCTGACAGGTTCAGTGCAAACTTCTCCCCCCTCCCCACCAAAAGGGCAAATATCTATCCCAGCAGAGTGCTGCCCCCCTGACATCTCAGATGCTCAGGTAAGAGCCGCCCTCTCCAAAGCAAAAAACACAGCATCAATGGGACCAGATGGTGTCCCGGGCTGTATCCTACATGAACTCCAAGAAGAGCTAAACCCAAACATAAAACTACTGTTCAATCTCAGCCTTACTACAGGATATGTGCCCAAAGAGTGGCGTGCAGCAACAGTGGTCCCTCTCCATAAAGGTGGTGCCTCAATGGATCCTGGAAACTATCGCCCCATAAGCCTGACTAGCTTGGTCTGCAAAGCTATGGAAAGGATCATCATGGACCTCATAAATAAAGATATTGGGGACCTACAAACACTGGATCCTACCCAGTTCGGCTTTGTTAAGGGCAGATCCTGCCTCTTAAACCTGGTTGATTTCTTTGAAACAGTCACCAAGGCCATTGACGAGGGAAGGTGGTCCACACAGCCTACCTGGACCTCGCAAAGCCTTCGATACAATACCCCACTCGGGCATTATAGATAAGCTCACCAGCTTAAATATAAACCCCTATGTCACTAGATGGATTGCAAACTGGCTCAAGGACAGAACCCACATGGTTAGAATTGCTGGAGCCATGTCAGACTCCAAACTAGTTACAAGTGGTGTCCCACAAGGCTCAGTCCTGGGACCTCTCTTGTTCGGTATATATTTCTCGGAGGTACAGGCCAATACGGAAGGACTGTGGCTGACCAAGTTTGCAGATGACTGCAAACTGGGCGCCATAATCGACTCTCCAGCCGACACAAGCATCCTCCAAAAGGGCCTCATAGAAACAGACAACTGGTGCAAGAGCCATGGCCTCAAGCTAAATACCAAAAAGTGTATAGTCATCCCCTTTGGCAAAAACAAAGTGCCCACAAATTACCACATAGGTGGTAATTCATTAAGTGCAGAGGAAGTAATTAGGGACCTGGGGACCCAAGTTGATAGCAATCTCTCATTTGACAACCACGTGGCCAAAGTGGTTAGAAAAACATTTTATATAGCCCACCTAATCATGAAGGGATTCACGTCTAGATCAGGGGAGGTCATCGTGCCTCTTTACTCATCCCTCATCAGGCCCATAATTGAGTACAATGCTCCTTTTGGGATGTACCTTACCAGACACCTGCAGCAACTGGAAAGTCCCCAAAAGTACCTCACCAAGAGGATCAAAGGGTTCAAACAGATGCCATATGCTGCCCGGTTAAAGAAACTCCAGCTCTACTCAGTGGCATACCACCTGTTCAGAGGCGATCTGTGCCTGACGTATAAAGCCATGTCCAACCCGGAATTAATGGACATGCTGCACCTCAGAAAATCCAAATCCCATCGAGCTACGCGCTCGAGAGACTTGAACCTCAGCACTGAAATAAATTGGACATGCTGGAGGGACAGATTCATAACCCAGAGGCTCCCTTCACTCTGGAATAAAATCCCAGTCCAGGTTAGGCAGAGTCCCTCATTAACTCTCTTCAAGAGGAATTTTGATGAGTGGATGGGAGATTGTAGGTTTACCCCGGGTATCACTTCTGTGTCACTGTTAGACAGAGGCACAGTATACTAACCTCGAAAAAGGGCATAGCAAAATAAATTTAAAATGGTTGGTGAAAGCCAAACACATTCTGGCTAGGCTTATAAATGCCCTAGGGCAGATAACCTAGTATGAACCTATGAACCTATAAATTAAGAAAAGCTCCTAAATGGAAAACCTCAGGCTCAGATGCAGTACCTAACTTCTGCTAAAAGTATTAACAACTTTACAGAAGCATTTAACCCTGAGTAAGAACTGCTTATAGGTTCATAGGTAGGTACTAGGCTATCAGCCCTAGGGCCTATACAAGCCCAGCCAAAAAGGTACCCTGGCTTTTGCCACCCAAGAAAATTATTTTTCTGTGCCACTGTCGAGCAGAGCCACAGAAGTGATCCCCGGGGTGAATTTCCTATTTCCCATCCAGTCATCAAGATTTTTCTTGAAGAGTGCTAATGAGGAGCTTTGTCTGATATAGATAGCTAGTTTATTCCAGAGTATGGGACGTCTCTGGGACAGGAATCTATCCCTCCGGCATGTGCTGTTTATTGTGGTAACAACATTTAGGTCCCAGGAGTGTGTAGTTTGGAGGGATTGGGATTTCCTTAAGTGGAGCATGTCCAACAGCTCTGGGTTTGACATAACTTTGTATGTTAGGCAGAGATCACCTCTGAGTAGGCAATATGCGATGGAGTAAAGCTGGAGTTTTTTGAGATGGTCTGCTTAGGGCATCTGTTTGAGGCCAGTAATCCTCTTTGTGAGGTATTTCTGCAGCCTTTCCAGTTGTTGTAGATGTCTTGTGAGGTACATACCTAAAGGGACATTGTACTCTATAATGGGTCTAATGAGTGATGAGTAGAGGGGAACAATGACCTCTTTTTTTCTGGATGAGAAACCTTTTGTGATGAGGTGTGCCACGTAAAAGGATTTCCTGACTACTGTGGCGATGTGATTATCAAAGGAGACACTACAGTCCACCTGTGTCCCAAGGTCTTTTATCACACTTTCAGTGTTAAGTATACTACCACCTATGTTGTAGTTCATGGGTACAGAGTTTTTACCAAAGGGGATGACAGTGCACTTTTTGGCATTTGAGCTTGAGGCCATGGCTTTGACACCAGGCATGTCTCAGTGAGGCCCTTTTGTAGGATGTCCACATCGTTAGGAGTTTTGATTATGGCTCCTAGTTTGCAATCATCTGCAAACTTCGTTAGCTAAAGATCTTCTGTGTTAGCCTGTACTTCAGAGAAGTAGATACCAAACAGGAGAGGACCCAGGACTGAACCCTGTGGGACTCCACATGTCACTGGTCTGAAGTCGGATTTGGAGTCTGCTACTTTTACAGTGTGGGTTCTATTAGTGAGCCAGTTGGCAACCCATCTTGTGACATAGGGATTTATACCTAGTTTAGTGAGTTTATCTATAATTCCAGAGTGGGGGATGGTGTTGAAAGCCTTGGCAAGATCTAGACAGGCTGTGTGAACCACCTTACCCTCGTCTACGGCTTTGGTGACTGCTTCAAAGAAGTCTATCAGGTTTAGGAGACATGATCTGCCTTTTACAAACTCGAACTGGGTGGGGTCCAGAGTTTGGAGATTACCAATGTTTTTGCTTATAGGTTCCATAATGATACGTTCCATAGCCTTGCAGACCAGGCTCGTCAGGCTAATGGGGCAGTAGTTCCCAGGGTCCTTGGTGGCTCCCCCCTTGTGGAGTGGGATATAGCACCCCAAACACACAGAGACCAGATTAACAACAGGAAAAATGATACTCATCCTCAAGAGTGAAGCTGCAAGCTATCGTAAAAACTATAGACCAAAAACTTGTTTTTCGAGGATGCGTGAACTATACACCAGAACTGATGCCGACAGAGTTTATAATCATTTAGAAGAAAACTGAATCATGGCAATAGAACAATAGAGTAACAGAAAAAGTTGTATGGAACAAAGGATCATTTGTTAAATAAAGTCATAATGGAGAATTGTAAAAAGGGAAAGACTCTAAGTATGGCATGGATAGATTACAAAAAAGCATTTGACATCATCACACATTCATGAATAAAGGAGTGCTAACAGATGTATAAAATACACCCTACATTGATTAATTACATTACAGTGACTATGAAATAGTGGCAAACCACTTGGCCGCTAAGCTGTGATAATGGAAAGATTATTATCACAGGGATAAAAGTTCAAAGGGGGATATTCCAGGGTGACTTATCACCATTGCTTTTTTTTTCTTGCCCTTAACCCATTAAGATGTCTACTTAACAGATTAGGTCATGGATACAGTTTGGCTCCCAGAAAACAACAAACTATAAAGACTTCTTATCTTCTTTTTGGGGATGATTTAATACTGCATAGTTCATCTAATTAGGAGCTCAAAACAGAACTGGAAGTGGTCAAAACTTTCTCAGGTGATAAAAGAATGTCATTTGGTCTTGATAAATGTGCAAAAGTAACATTTAAGCCAGAAAGCTGTAGCTCAAAGAAAATACCAATTTGGGACAGGAATGTGATATAAAGGAACTTGAGCAGGAGGAAGTGTATAAATATTTGGGAATTGATGAAGGATCAACAATAAAATGTGAATGAATGTGAACAAAACTCAGAAATATTTTGGAATACTAAAATGAATACTGAAAACAGCCATGACATCTAGGAACAAAGTCCAAGGTATAAACCAATTTGCTCTTCCTGTTCTATCTTACAGTTTTGGGGTGATTGACTGACCCCAAAAGGTACTGGATCAGTTGGACAGGAAAACATGAAAAATGCTTCATGCTTATCAAATGATATCTAAAAATGAGTGTATACCAAGATAATATTCCTCGTTCTGAAGGAAGTATGCACCTCCTCGAAACTGATTACGTGTATAGAGCTGCAATCGTAGGACTGCATAATTATCTGCTGACCTCATTAGAGCCAAACATAATGAAAGTTTTGAAACATCAAGAGAACAAGTCTAAGATGACCTCTTTGTTTAGTTTAACAGAAGCATTTTAGTGTTAAGTGGGAATGGAAACCAAAACCAGAAGTAGATAAAAATGAGGCAGCAACTGAATATGCCAAAAAAACAAAAGAAAGACTATAAGGAGAAAGATCAGATGAGAAGGCAAGAAATGTGGTAAAGGCATGCATATACTTGCAAGTACAGAAAACTCCTGCAACAGTCTCATGTTGATCAGGATCTGACACTGGAATGGTTAAGAACAGGTGAATTTAAACCAAAGGATGAAAGGTTAATATTGGTGGCCCAGGATAGCAGACTACGTAAATGATGGTTTACAAAATTTGTTGAGCATGTGGGGGAAACTGGCAAATTCAGATTCTGTAAAACAGAGCTGGAAACAGTTGCACATCTTGTTGCTGGGTGTGATACACTAATGGCAGAGGGCCTGTACACTGAAAGACATAATAATGTGGCAAGACTGTTGCATTGGGGATTGTGCAGACATTGTGGTATTGAAGTAGCTGAGAAGCATTTGAAGCATGAGCCACAAAGCATTAAAGAGAATGATGAAGTTTATATCATATGGGACCACACATTACCAGCAGTTCAAAAACTGATGTGAGAAAACCAGATATAGTAGTCCAATTAAAGGAAGGCAAAAGTAGCACTGATGACTGAAATTGCTACACCCATTTATTACAGTGTCTGACATACAGAGAGATACAAAGTCACAAAATACTGGGATTTGCAGGCAGAAATGAGGGCAGTGTGGAAGATACCCAGACAGTTCCAGTAGAAGTGGGTGCAATGGGTCTCATAAAAAAGAATTTGCAGTCCTGTTTAGATATACTATTGATGCATGTAACTCCATATGAATTGCAACTGGAGCAATTCTGGACACTTTGTGGATGCAACAAAGAGCACCTTCCTTTGGCAAACATCAAAGACTGAAATAGTACTAATTTCATGAACTTTACTCATACTTTGACTTTCTCATCATGGTATTAGAAACCCAAAAGACTTGGAGAAATCAAAAAAGGGAGAACCCATAAGATATATGTTGCTTTTACTCTAGATCTCATGCAGCACCCAAACTCACAGTGGGCAAAACTGCTACTTCAGTCTGCTGTTTATTACATAAAAAAAAATCACTGGAAAAGTATATGTCCTATACAGAGTACAAGATTAAGGCCAAGCAGTGAGTGAAATTTACTGATGTATGTAGTAACACACAACGCCAATGTAAGAGGTCAGATATGTAAAGGGACTTTTCTCAGACTGGCAAAGCTAAACTAATAATAAAGAAAACAATTTAAAAGTTAAGTACTGTGTAGACAGTTTTTTTTTAATGACGAGCTTTTCGTTCTTTATAATCTTGTTAATTTCTGGAACAGTCCATATATCAGCCTTTTTTCTTCAATGGTCTACCCTATATGGAGACTTTAATAGGAATGCATGCACTAGATAGCAGATTTTCCTTATGGGATAATTACAGCTTCTGTAGGTGACACTACTTTATTAAGTATCTGTCTGAAGCTGTTCACTATCATGGTTTTCACAGTCTCTATTCTCTTGCTAAAGAAGTAGCTGTGACACTCTTCCGTGTTTCTAGACCATCATCTTTGACCTGTTTGTCTTGTACAAGAAGTCTACAATGGTTTGTGGTGTATTTTCACCTGAGCATCTTTTAGAGTGGTCTACAGTATTATACAAAAAAAAAATCAACCTTGTCAAATCTTGTCTCCACCAAGTCTTATTTTTGTCCACTTGGTATGCCTTACTCACCCATCAAATTGCAGCTTGATTAGACTATATTTAGAGGTCACCCCAGCATGCATTATTTGCTTGTTTGTTGTGTATGCAGGTGATTGTGCATAATTAATTTGTATGGTGTCATCTAGTTTGTGATCTGCACCTGAAAACTATCTCCTTGGGAAGTCAGTCTGTCAACTGCATTACTGCCATGTGGGCTGGATGTTCTTCGACTGGTCAGTTTTCATCTCTATGAAGAAGAAAAACGTTTACTGGAAAGCTATACATTGGTGTGTGATGAGATCCAGCCAGGATAGCAGCACTATACACAGACTCTTGCATTAGGAAGTTGAAGAAACTCCTTGAAGAGAACTTGTCCCTAAAGAAACACAGAACTCATCAACGAGAAAGTAATTCAATGAAAAAATCTTTAAAAATAAATATGATTGGTTTGATTATATGAAAAAATGATGTTATGACTCAACTTAAAAATGAAGACGACTGAGAATTCCTACAGAAGCAAAGGCAGAACATGTTTTCTTGCAGTATAAGTGGAGCTGACCTTCAAACAACTGCAAAAGAATGCACACAGAGGCAGTGCGAGGAAACGAAATTCATGACAAAAGTGAGGTATGAGGAAAGGCAGACCAAAGCAGTTACCAGTATACCATCTGAATTTTCTTCGAAAGCATCTGGTGTGTCTGAAAGTGAAGATGAATATATCAGCCTGTGAAGTCAGTGTCTATTGAGGTTGTCAGTACTGCATCAATACCTAAGAATATCGTTGCATCTCCTGTGGTTGTTGGTGCCTCAGACTGTGTCAGTCTTTTTTGACTGGAGTGCTGTGTTTGCTGCTAGAGCCATTGCTCAGGCCCTTGGTTATGACATTATTGATATAACGCTCAGATGATCTTGAATGCAAGTTAAGAGAGAAGTTGCAGCAGCAGAAGAAAAAAGACATTTCCTTTGAGGGGTCCTGTTCTTTTGCACTGCGATGGGAAAATGTTACCTGGTATTGATGGATCTAAGGCTGTTATTGTCACTGGAAATGGCCAGGAAACATTACTAGGCATTCCAAACATAGAAAAAGGAACAGGAGAGTCACAAGTAAAGGCTTGTGTTGATGCTATCCAGAAATGGAACCTTAGTTAAAAAATTAAAGGACTTGTCTGTGATACAACAGCAAGCAATATCAGACTTCCCAAAGGAGCTTGCCTTCAAATCAAAGAAGCCTTGGGAACCGAACTAATCTGGATCGCCTGTCACAATCATGTTATGGAGATCATGTTGTCTAATGCCTTCTTTTCTTGCTTGTTTGGCCCAACTGAAGGCCCACAAACTGACCTTTTCAAGCCATTTCAGAAACAGTGGTCATGAATAAATCAATCCGATTTTGCAGCTGCTAGTGATGATCTCTTTCAGGTTCTGTTACTCAGCAGCCTGCATCGAAAAATGCTTGTCTATTTACCCCATGCCCTAGAAACACAACTGCAGGATGACTATCAAAAAATATTGCACTTATCTCTTGTTCCTTAGTGGATGATGTCCAGTTAGGGCAATTTGAGCTCCGGGGCCTACAAACCATGCGAGATGGATGGGGAAGAGGGGTTTATGCAATGAAGTTATTCCTTTTCAGAGCACAGTTTCAGATGACAGCATGACATCTCAGCAACATAACTGACTTGGCTTTGTTTGTCAGTCTTGTGTACATTTGACAGTGATGTGCCAGTGGGAATTAACTCTTCATACAATGATGTCAAACTGCTGTCTACTTTCATCACATATCCAAATAAAACTGTTGCAGACAAGGCACTCCCAACCATTTCCAGGCATCTCTAGTTTCTGTTCAAGTACCTAGCAGCACTTGCCTTTTTTAGTGACAGAATCACATCAAAAACAAAGCTACAAATGGTGCAAAACTTAGAGTCCACCATTACTAGACATTCCATGATGTCATCATCTCGTATATAAATGACATGGAACCCGTTACCTTTGAAAATCTCGTAACACAGAGAACACAGTCATTTTTTGATCTTCTTTATTGAAGGAGGATCAACAAAAGCAAAAATATTCCTAAAAAAACATCCCACAGAGTGGACTGACAATCCAGTTTTCAAGGAACTTAGGAATCAGGCATCCAAACTTTCAGTTATTAATGATGCAGCAGAACGAAGGATAAGCGTCACTGAAAAATTGAATGATATCTTAACAAAAGATGAAGAACAGTAGCAGTCTGTGCTTCGGTTGGTGGCAAACCACCGAAAGAAGTTTCCTTCTGCATCAAAGCAGCTCTCATGTCATAGACTATAGAATATTCGTTGAGTGCACTAGAATTACAATATACTGTTAAGCTTAGCAGTAGATTTAAAAAACTGTGTTTCTTTTCAGTAACATTTAGTGTGCTTTTCATTTTTATATAAAGAAATCAGCCTTGTGGACAAATGAAATGTGTTAATTTTTTTGGAACAGGATTTCTCCTATGTAGATTATAGATTTTCTTTTGTGTGTGCAAGTATATCCTTTGTGTATCTGTAAATGTTACTGCTCAATAGGCAACTGGTCTGTTCTGTTGAATTAGAAGAACTATGCCATTCAAACCTGCCAGGAAAGAGCACTACAGATGCAATGTTTGCTCTGAGAGTGTTGTTGGAGAAATACAGAGAAGGTCAGAAGGAGTTGCATTGTGTCTTTGTAGACTTGGAGAAAGCATATGACAGGGTGCCTAGAGAAGAGTTGTGGTATTGTATGAGGAAGTCGGGAGTGGCAGAGAAGTACGTAAGAGTGGTACAGGATATGTACGAGGGTAGTGTGACAGTGGTGAGGACTGCAGTGGGAGTGACAGATCTGTTTAAGGTGGAGGTGGGATTACATCAAGGATCAGCTCTGAGTCCTTTCTTATTTGCAGTGGTGATGGACAGGTTGACAGATGAGATCAGACAGGAGGCCCGTGGACTATGATGTTTGCAGATGACATTGTGATCTGTAGTGAGAGTAGGAATCAGGTTGAGGAGACTCTGGAGAGGTGGAGATATGCTCTAGAGAGCAGAGGAATGAGGGTCAGCAGGGCTAAGACAGAATATATGTGTGTAAATGAGAGGGAGGGTAGAGGAATGGTGAGGATGCAGGGAGTAGAGTTGGTAAAGGTGGACGAGTTTAAGTACTTGGGATCAACAGTTCAGAGTAATGGTGAATGTGGAAGAGAGGTGAAAAAGAGAGTACAGGCAGGGTGGAATGGGTGGAGAAGAGTGTCAGGAGTGATTTGTAACAGACGGGTATCAGTAAGAGTGAAAGGGAAGGTCTACAAGAGTGTAGTGAGACCAGCTATGTTATATGGGTTGGAGACAGTGGCATTGACAAAAAGGCAGGAGTCAGAGCTGGATGTGGCAGAGTTAAAGATGTTAAGATTTGCAATCGGTGTGACTAAGATGGATAGGATTAGGAATCAGTATATTAGAGGGTCAGCTCATGTTGGACAGTTTGGAGACAAAGCAAGAGAGACGAGATTGCGTTGGTTTGGATATGTGCTGAGGAGGGATGATGGGTATATTGGGAAAAAGATGCTAAGGATGGAGCTGCCAGGTAAGAGGAATAGAGGAAGGCCTAAGATAAGGTTTATGGACGTGGTGAGAGAGGACATGCAGGCAGTTGGTGTGACAGAGCAAGATGCAGAGGATAGGAAGAAATGGAAAGAGATGATCTGCTGTGGCGACCCCTAATGGGAAAAGCCGAAAGAGAATGATGAAGAGAGAATGATGATGCAATTCAGACTTGCATCTACTTGTAGTACAACTAGGGTATTCACTTAAAAGTATTTTAGTACAGGAGCATTTGTCAGTTGTTATTTATATCTCAAAACTCTAATTTTACTCAAAACATAGCTCTCAAACTACATCTTTTCTTGCTCTTACAGCTTTCTTAGAGGTGTAGGTATTGCAAGACATATTAGATGCAAATTTTCGTAGTAAACCCTGTAATGCCTGCTTCTCTTCTAGTGAAGGAATTTGTATCATAGTTCAGAGTTTTTTGGACCAATGCACTTCAGAGTTGTCCCGCTGATATTATATTTGTTTTGTCTTAGGTTGAAATTATGCATCTGATGTTGTAAATCTTTATTCATTCCTTACTGATAGGACTTCAGTTCCATCCTCAGAACCGACACGGCCATTTCCAAGCTCGTGCCAGCCAAAAACTCTCAGCTAAGACCTACCCATAATGCCCCTCTCATAGTTACGACAGATCTCATTTGCCACATTCCTCATCAGACGTACCAAGTCATCTCTCTCAAAGTTAAGTGGAAATTTGTGATTTTTTGTGTAGTTTCTCTTCCAACTTTGTTGTGTTTTAGTCAGTTTAGCCTTTTCTTAGTAGCGCCTATAACCTGCTTCTATTTTCTACCCTCTACCTTTGGTAGTTTAATCTCTACCATCATTGGTACTGTCCCTCCCTCTCTCCTGCCTTTGGTAGGCCTTTCTTTACCACTTGTGGTATTTTTAAATACCATCGTTGGTATTCTCTCCTTTCTTTCCCTTGTTGTTGTTTTTTCCTTTCGAATAGCCCTTTGTTGCCTGTACTATGTCAGACAAAGTTAAGTTGGGGTTTAAGCAGTGTGACAAGTGTGGGCGTAAGATGCCCAATTCGGATGGCCACGCTCGATGCATTTACTGTTTGGGCGTGGGCCATATAAATGCTGATTGTGACATTTGTTCTAGTTTTAGCAATCACACTCTAGCAGAGCTTAAAAATAAACAAATTCTTAAAGGTTTAATCAAATTGCCTTTTTCAGAGGCTCTATCTGAGTTGGAGGTTTCACTGCCTCCTAAGACCAAGAAACACAAGGAAAAACAAAGTCACTCTGTTCCTGCATCTCCATCAGTTACAGAACCGAGTCAGCTCCATGCTTCTCTGGCACCCTCAGCGCAGACCTCTTTGGCACCAGGCCCTGTGTCTTCTCCCTCAGTGCCATCTCTGATGTTGACTCCTGTTTCAGTTCCAGCCTTGGCACCACCGACGTTGGTGCCATCCTTGATTCTGACACTGGCTTTCACGACCATACCTGCTTTGACACCATCCCCGGCCACGGTGCCGACAGCTTCTTCTGCTCCACAGACCTCAGTGCCTAAAGTTGAATATCTCCCAAGAACCAGATACTCTCCAACATATGACCCTTTTTTGGGGCATTGGTTTAGCCCCTTTCTTGAAAGACCTGATTCTCCTTCAGCAGCATCCTTTAGATCCACCAGGAGTCTTTCTGAACTAGATGTAGTGCAGGTTGTGGACCAGCTTCTGGCAGCTAGGGGACTGCCCACTCCAGCTAGACCTTCTGTACCCTTTGGCTCAGAATCCTCCACAGCATATTTTCCTGTTTATCCACCTCCAGCCTCTACCCAGGCCCTGTAGATCTCAGTACCGATGTCCACCCCGGTGCATACTGTCTCGGCCCCGATCACCCTTAGTGCATCAGCTCTGTTGGAGCTGGTACACACTCGGAGCAGTGTTTGGGCTGTCGACACCTTGGTACCTAGCCCAGTGCCTATTTTTTTTGCTGGTACCATCTATATCCACGGCCCCAACAGCTTCCAGTCCTCTCAGAGCTCCTCACCTGGAGGTGGGCTCCTCCGGGCGGGGTGTGACCCATGTTCCTCCTCAGTTCCGGGCTCCCATCCCTCCTCGGACAGGCCTGTTTTCCAGGTGATGGAGAGGGTTCTTGCCTCCACAGGCTCACAGTCAGCATCACTGACATTGGCACCAGACCCCCCCCCCAGCATACAGCTGTCCCAACCGCCTACTTTGGGATACCGGGCACGGGAGACACAAGACCTCCCCTTGAAGGGAACCCTTTCTCCGCAGTCCTCAGAAAATCCCACTAGGGAGCCACCCCGGAAGAAACAGTGCAAGAGGAAGGACCTTGATTCCCCTGTGGAATCTATCACTGAGGACACTAATTACAACGAGGGGGAAGGGTCCCCATGGTCTCCCCCAGATGACGTCTTATTTGGAGACATTCTCAAAATTCTCAAGCAGTGGGGAGACTGGAAGTCCTCTAACTCTTCTTCTGAGGAATCAGTGTTCTTGCAGGCCTTTCATACCTGGCCATCTACTTCCTGGGTGACCCCACCTGTGGATGAGCTTATTAAGCTGATCGTGCAGCATGCCTGGAAGGCCCTGGACAGCGTAGAACCTGTCCCCCGGAGGCCGGACAAAATTCTATCCATCCCTGAAGACCAGCCCAACTGGTCCAAGCAGTTGACGGTTGATTCCATGGTCATGGCGGCGGCCACCAAGAGGGAACTAGCAGAAGATAGTTCCACTGTCCATCCTCCAAACAGGGAGCCTCAGGCCATGGACAGGCTAGGGAAGTGGACCTATGCTTCACCGACCTTTGCCATTCGGTTGCTGAACTATCTGGCACACTTCACTTGCCTCCAAAGAGACCTAATTTCTGAAATGTCTTCCTCTCTGGCAGGGGCACTGCCTGATGAGGTGTGTGACATTGTCGCTATGCAGCTAGCTACCCTTGATTCTAGCTCAAACTCCTCAATGTGTTTGATATCTCACACCACCGAGGGGGCAGCTCGAGCTGCCGCATCAGACATTGTCATGAGATGCCATGCTTGGATGCGTTTGTGTGACTTCGCAGACCTCTTTAAATCTTCCTTCATCAACATGCCTGTCGATGAATCTGCACTTTTTGATCCTAAAGTATGAAAAACACTAGCATGAAGTGAGAAAGACGGAAAGACCTTGTCTGCTGTGGGCATACGTTTTTCCACCCCCCCAGAGGTCCTACTCCAGGAACCAGAGGGGAGGAAAATTGTGGTTCAAGAAATCCCAAGGATCTTTTCGTGACACTTGTGGTGAGCAATCCCCCCCCCCCCAGGGCAGAGGGGGCAACTCATTTGGAAGATGCCCCTTTCGGGGTAGAGAGGGTCCGTGTAACCAGGGCTCTAGAGATTCCTTCTCCGGCCAACCCTATCAGCGCTCCTGAGCAGCAGCCAGATTACTTTCCTCTGGAAGCAGTCAGGGGTCGTCTTTCTCTGCACCTACCAGCCTGGCAACTTATTACTACTGATGTTTGGGTGCAGAGAATAATACCCAGAGGCTACCAGATAACATTCAATTTAAATCCCAGACCCATCAAAAGAATCCCCGATGTGCCACCCAGTCAGAGGGAGGTAGCAGCCTTAGAAATAGAAAAGCTGCTAAAAAAAAGAGACATCCAACCAGTCCCACCAGACCGGAGAAGATCCGGGTTTTACTCAAGGTTCGTTTTAGTGCCAAAAAAGACAGGGGACTGGAGACCAATCCTGGATCACAGCCTATTGAACAAATTTATCAAACCTCAAAAATTCTGGATGATCATGGTACAGTCCCTTCTCCCCTTTATAGGGAGAGACAACTGGATGTGCTCTATAGACATCCAGGATGCATATTACCACATAAAGATGGATCACCGCTCCTGGAGATTTCTCTGGGCACTGCCATTCGGTCTCTCGACAGCCCCCTGAGTGTTCACCAAATGTATGGCAGTTGTAGTAGCTCATCTTCGACTACAAGGATTCCAGGTGTTTCCGTATCTAGACGATTGGCTCATTACCGCCCCGACCAGGAATGTTCTAATCTGCAGCCTGTCTTACACTCAAGGCCTCGCTCTCTGCTTGGGGGTTACAGTCAACAAGGACAAATCTCAAATGTCCCTAAAAAAACACTGGAATTCATTGGAGCAGTTTTCAGCACAACATCCTGTCAAGCTTCCTCCCTCCTCACAGGCTTTTGAAAATAAGACACCAAATCCAAGCCCTTCTTCCACAGACCTTGGTACTGCAACCCTTAGGCTCCATGGTAGCTGCCATTACTCTAGTACCACTGACGAGGTTGCACATGAGAGTACTACAGTGGCTCCTTTCTTCACAGTGGTCAATCTTAACTTACCCACTCGACCACATGATACGTCTTACAAACCTTTGCAAGGATGAAATGCTATGGTGGATGAAGTCAGAATCGAATCTTTGTTGTCGACTGCTTTGTCTCCCCCAGCCCATGGCCACGGTGACCATGGACACTTTCCTGTTGGGGGGGGGGGCATTTCCAGGGAAAGACGGTCCAAGGCACATGGTTCCCTATGGAGGCCAGTTTGCACATAAATGTCCTGGAACTGAGGGCAGTTCTCTTAACATTGCAAGTGTTCCATACATCCCTCCCTTCTGGGACCATTGCAATTCATTCGGGCATGTCAGTCATCTTGTATATCAACAAGCAAGGTGGAACCAGGTCTTACCCCCTGTGTCAGAAAGCCATGAGGATTTGGCACTGGGCGATAGCTTCCAAGCGCTTTCTTATAGCAACACACATTTCCAAGAGTTCCAACCTTATTGCAGACAATCTGAGCAGGAACATTCTGATGCCTCACGAGTGGTCCCTCAATCCTGTAATAGCGGATCGAATTTTCCACCACTGGGGCAAGCCTTGCTTCCCCCTTAAACAAATGCTAAAGCTACTTTGCCCTGATCCCCCCTCAGGGGGAACCCCGAGGGAAGCTTTAATGCAGGATTGGCACTCGGGTCTACTGTATGCCTTTTCCCCGCATCCCAAAATTCCTCCAGAAAGCTCAAAGGTTGAGAAGCACAGTGATCCTCATTGCCTCTTATTAGCCCCGTCACGTCTGGTTCCCATTCCTATGACCGCATCTGATTCACAGCCCGTGGATCCTGGATCATTCCCAAGATCTGCTATCTCATCCTTAGGGACTGATTCACCCCAATCTCCACAGCCTCAAGCTCACAGCTTGGTTCCTCCACTTCCAATGATTGCCAGGCTGCCTGATATCTCATCTCCCATCCGTGAAATTCTTCTGGCTTCACACAAACCTTCTACCAGGAAAATTTATTCTAGTAAATGGACTAGGTTCTCTGTTTGGGCCAATGATCAGAACTTAGATCCTCTCTCTATGCCTATTCAAAAGATCCTACATTACTTGATGACTTTCTACATGCAGGAGCCTCAGCATCAACAATCACTGTACATTTAGCAGCTATCGCAAATTTTTCATAATAGATTTAATAATTCTTCTCTTATGTCGCACCTCCTGTGCAAGACTTTTTTGAAAGGATTATTACACGTTAAACCTCCTGTCAAGCCTCCCATAGAACCCTGGGACTTGACCTTGGTACTTCAGTGACTAACAGGCCCTCCTTTTGAGCCTTTTGATTCTTGTGATATAAAGTTTTTGTCATGGAAGACTTTACTTCTAGTAGCACTTACCTCAGCGAGAAGAGTATCTGAGTTGCAGGCCTTGAGTGTCAAGAGACCTTACTTGAACTTCCACAGGGATAGAGTGTCAAGATAGAGTGTCCCTTCGTACTGACCCTTCTTTCTTACCCAAGGTCATTTCTGGATTTTCCATTAACCAATCTATTGACCTGCCGATTTTCTTCCCTCAGCATTCAAACAGAGGGGAGTACCTTTTGCACACCCTTGATGTGCATCACCAGCTTCATTGTTATTTGGACAGGACTAAATCTTTCAGGAAAACAAATCAATTGTTAATGGCCTTTGCAGGACCCAGATTGGGTAAACCTGTCTCTAAAGTGACTCTATTCTCCTGGCTTAGAAACGTCATTACCTTTATCTACCAACAGAATAAGCTATCCTTACCTTCCAGAATAAAGGCTCATTCTACTAGATCAATGGCTACTTTGATAGCTTTTCATTCCAGAGCCTCTATGGATGATATCTGCGCTACAGCCACTAAGACCTCATACTTTTATCTGCCATTACAAATTGGATTTGGCCTCCAGGGGATGAGCATCTTTTGGTTCTATGGTGCTCAGGAATATCCTTCCTTAGGGCCACCCAGGACTCAAGTAGCTTGGGACTCGGTCCTATCAGTAAGGAATGAATAAAGATTTACAACATCAGATAAAGAAGTTATGTCTTACCATAACGTTCCATCTGTGTTGTAGATCTTTATTCATTCATTATTTCCTGGTGGACTTCAGGAACTCCTGGTGAGGGTATTTGCTCAGACAGAGCCTCCTACTGTTTTTCTCTTACTATCTCTATTATATAGGGGTGGGCAAACTTGATCTGGAGTAACTATAAGAGGGGCTTTATGGGTAGATCTTAGCTGAGAATGTTTGGCTGTGTCTGTTCCGAGGACGGAACCGAAGTCCTATCGGTAATGAATGAATAAAGATCTACAACACAGATGGAACATTATGTAAGACATAACTTCTTTTTTCTTTATCTGTTCAGCAACTCTCTCAGTCATATAATGCCCTTCTTTTATCTGACGCGATATCAGCAGATTATCCATTATGTTTGTCAAATGTTCCAAGCCTTT
The DNA here is from genome assembly GCF_019279795.1 of Protopterus annectens. Lineage (NCBI taxonomy): Eukaryota > Metazoa > Chordata > Ceratodontiformes > Protopteridae > Protopterus > Protopterus annectens. The sequence goes on along the minus strand of NC_056742.1, from coordinate 403,627,533 downwards.
AATTACATGGGAAACAACTTTCTGGAACAACTCTAATACTGACAAAATAGCATGTGGAAGTCTGAGGAGCCCGTGCATTCCTAACTGCATATTAAATATACAGATGTTGGAGCTTGCTTCATCAATTTGCATCTGCCAGATAGCCTGGTTTGCTTGTAGGAATGAGAAAAAATATCATTTGTAATTCATACCATTTTAACTATTTTGAATTGTAATACTTCTTCTTAATTACTTTGTTCAGAGCCTGTAGATCAATAGGAATGAAAATACCGTCTTTCTTCGTAACACTGACCATATTGTTCACCCATTCTGTTATGTCTAATCGCCTGTTAATTATACCTAGGCTTGTCATTCTCTTCAGTTCCTGTTCTACTTTGAAAGCTTCATGCATTTTCCTGGAACATGTATCACTGGTATAGCATCAGATTTTATTTGCAGGTCTTAATCTTTTGATATGCTTCCTAAGTCTGTAAACAGGTCCTGAAAAGTATTTATGACTGTGTGAATGATTTTTTAGCACCACAATCTTTAGTTTTACACTCTGAATACTTTATCATTCACAGTTTACCAAAAGCCACATGACAAAATTATTAGGAAAATTTACTTCTTTAACACCTTTGAGATATGTAATGTCACATGTCTAGCAGCCTTTCTTGATATTCTAAACTCCCTAGCTCCCCCAGGAAAATCCATATAAAAGCTGTCTTTGCCCCATGGCTTTCTCAAACTACTTGATCCTTAATGCACAAAAGAGTCAATGCTTGGAAAAACTGGCTAAGACCCAAACTCATCTTCAAAACTATAAGAAACTCTGTAAACTCACAAAAAAACATGTGTGTGTGTGTATATAGACACACACACACACATTATATATATATATATATATATATATATATATATAATATATATATATATATATATATATACATACACACACACACACACACACACACACACACACACACACACACACAAAAGAAAAACTTCTGTCTAAAGCCACAAATCAATCCCCAGAATAATCCAAACATGTTCTGGAACACCATAAATAAGATTCTACATCATGGTAACCCAACAACACCAAACCCTTGTCCCAACAACTCTCCAAATGAAACAGCCACCATTTTTAACTCTTACTTCATCAGCAAACTAACTCCATGTGTTAACGCCCCTAACCTCTCTATTCCTGCTCATCCTGATCAGAAAAACACCTTCTCCCTGAAACTGGTTCCCACTGCTTACATAAGATCACTACTCAGTACACTAAAGCTATCCTTTCCCTCTGCTGACAATCTACCACTCATGTTTCTCAAACTGGCTTCTAACTCAATAGCCTTTCCTGTTTCTATACTAATCATCCGATTCTCACCACTGCCCCTCCCTCAAATCTCTTTGCTGGCTTTACCTCACCCACCAACTTCTATCATCTCAGTTTCTCATCATCCAGTTATATTCAATAAACTTATCTCCTGCCTGAGCATCTCATCCCTCATCTCACTATACATCCCCTCTTAGAAGCTCTGACCATTACCTCCTAGATATCTATAAAGAAACAAAAAAAAAATATCATCCAACAACTATATAGCTAAAAAATTACCCTAGTCTGGAACAAACTCCCTCTGTCTATTAGATCCATAACAAACACTCACAACATCAAAAAAGCATTAAAAGAAACATTACAAACTCTCGGCTCTGCCTGTACCATAATTTCACCTAACATTCTGACTCTGGTCCTTACTATATTTCTCTTTGGCTTTCCACCCCACCTTAATGCTTATTAATACTTTACTTGGAGATGTTCCTTTCCAACTCCCTATCTACTACTCCCATATCTTTTCTTCCTGGCTGTACTATGCTGACCTCTCACATTTCCTACTTCACTACCTCCTCTTCCCATTCTTCAGGCTCTGCTTCTACTACTTCACTGCCTATGGGACTAGAACTCTTGTATTTTAGGTTTTCTGTAATCTTAGAACTTATGTATTGACTGTAATCTTGCTTTTTTTATTATAACCTTATTGTTTATAACCTTTACATCTGTATGTACCCAAGTCTACACTAATATCTTAAATTGTATTCTACAGAATGTCACATTTTTTATCTTTCTGCGTTGAAACTGTAATTTGATTTTTTTCTTTTTTTGTGTGTGTGGATCTTTTCTCCCCAGGCCTCTGTTGAAAATGGGCTCTAGGTCAGTCGAACACACTCGGTTAACAAATGTCAATTAAATAAATACATTTTATGAAAAATCAAGTTTAAAAGCATAGGTCAAACAATTAAACATATCTTGTGAACAGTAAAAGTTAGTAAAATGGTACAGATGGCAATATTATCAGCATATCAGCAAAAAGTAGTACACGAACCCAGAATTATGTCTTTCTCTAAAGCGTCACAAACAGCTTCATTGGAAACTGGACAGCCTAGACATATAGTGCCCAAACACTTTTGTTCAACCAGATGTGAACTTTCACATTATAAAATTAAATTCCTTTGAGTGCTTGTTTATTGAGATTTTATAGAAACATGACAATTATGATTGCGTGTTTGTATAACTAACAATACTGAATAATAATACTGAAGCCATATTACAATGTAAAAATCAAAGTGCAAATATAAATGACAATTGTCTCCACCATCGAAAGTTTCACTGGATGCCATTTAATAGTTTGTAAGTTACATGGTTTTAGAAATAATAATGTACATATAAAAATGCTGCATATCTTCATAATTTATAACAAACAACTATCTGTATCTCTCAGTTTATTGTATAGTGTACTGTTTATGGACAGTATTTTCTATCCCTTGCTTTTTGCATTTCATACCATGCTCCTTAATAACTTTATTAGATTTGAAAATATTAATTGAAATATGAAAGGAAACAAAACAAGTAACCACTAGTGGTTAATATCTTCAATGCAGTACATCCCCTTGATTAACAGTCTTGTCAATGTGTTAGTAACACATTGCCCTTTCTTATGCTGCCTATTGTTAATTGGTAAGTCACTTAGTTAAGTAAGCCAGCCCAATAAAATATCAGGATGTCCTAAGGAGCTGTGTGTTAAATGGAAGTATTCAAAAAGATGTTGTAGGCTTGAGTGAGTTAAGTACAGTTATTTGAAAAGGAAGACTGAACTTCTTATTCTTGCTCTGATATGGTGGCAGTTTCTGACTTAGTAGTACCACCTGGTGGTCTGAGTGTGTTAACCAAGTAGATACAAAGCTTTAAATGTTTTTGTTCACAACATATCACACTTCGACCAGTATCTAATTTAAATTCCATATATTGTTCACTAATTCTCAGTATCTGTTTCCAAGTATCTGCTTTGCACACCTTTCTGAGTGTCTTTGATGTACATTTGTTTTTTCACTTCTTAAATGTCAGCAGTTCATTTTCATATTTCTGGTCGAGTAAATTATTTTAGAAACACTTGTTTTTGCTTTACACAGATTTGCAGAATGTCCTTTTATAGCACAGATTCTGCAAGATACATTAAGAGCTATGTAGATTTTCCTGTCATGCTTGTAGATGTATGTACTGCAAATCTGAATTTAACTGATGTAGTTTTTTTTTTTGTTGTTGGCTCCATCTTAGAATCCTTCCTTAAGCAGAGTACATTTTCTAATGTCTTTCTTTTAATATCCATTACTTTTGCAGCACATTCTTCGTTTATTTGTCATTTTTCCTTCATTGTTTGACTTCTCCCCCATTTCATTTGTCTTTACAACATAATTTCACTTGCTGCATAGACATATATAGTTTTGACAAGGTCATTTGTATTTTTTTAAAGCTTCCCACTTATGTCATCATTGGTATAAAATAAGTTATTCTGTCCCTTATCAGGAAATTATACATCTCGTCACTTTCACATTCTTTGTTTCTGTTCTCCATTTCATCAAAAGACTTTCTATTGTAATTCTGAAACCCAAAAATACAAGTCTGGAACTGTGAAACTATAGATGAGCAGCAAATACTGAAACTTGCTTTTCTCCTTTAAAATTTATTTTTTTGTTTGTTTGCTAGGAGCTTTGCAATCCCAAAGAATAAGGCTTACATTTCCCCACATTTGACATCAATGTACTTCAGAGAATATAGAATACAACTAAGACACAGTGATCCAGGACTTACTATTGCACATCTGTTCTTACTGTTTTAGGACTCACATTTATGAGTCTCAGGCGTTAAAGTGATTACATGAGTGCACACTCTCTGTAGGACCTTATGCTGTTGTAAAGAGCACATGTATAATAACGTCATTCTTTCTGGGCTGGCAATTATTACTGAAATCTTTAAGTGCTGCGATTTTTTTCTGCACATCAAGGAAAGTAAAAAAGTCAAACACATTTCAACATCCCTCTACCCCAATGTGCAGGAATACAGCAAACTATACTTCTATAGCTTTTTCAGCTAGTTCACTTGCAGTAAGGAATAAATTAAAATTCTGGATTCAAAGCTTCCAGTTTTCAGCAAAATTCCTTTGAAATGAAAAGAATCCTGGTGCTTTTAACTGAGCTGTAATTTGCCTGACAATTGTACTTCTGTAGTTCCAGATAGGGAGACTGTTAACAGCAGATATATCCTTCATATCTGCAGATGGATCGTATTTCTTAATTTCTGGCAGATTGATCCACTCTAACACCATGTCAGTTCAGGAGACATGAGATGTAATACAAAAATACACTAAGTGTACGGCAAACTTAATTCTCTGGACCTACTGTGTACCGAATTACATGCTAATAACTTTAGTTGGCTCATTAACGTGTAAAGTTGTATGCCCCATGTCTATCAGTGGTGCATTCTGTATATATTTTTGTGTTCAAACCATACCCACTATAAATAAATACAGCCTTACTCACAGCCTGCATTATACATATGGGCACATTACACTTACACTAACCACCTTTCTCCATACCGCTCAACCTCATAGAGCAAAACATTTGGACAAAGCCTAAAATGATGGTGGGACAAATAAAGATAGATTTTAAATATTGCTCTTACAAACTTAGAAAGTTAATAGAATAATAGGTTTTGCATTAGCATGAATTTTCTGAAGGATGCGGAGTCTTAAACTCAAATGTTTGTCATTATTTAATGACTTCAATCCTCAGCTATTTGCCAGAAAAGTACAGACTTTTAGAGGAACGCACCAAAGTATGAGGCAAAAATGTGGACATTGTGTGAAAATCTGTACAGTTGAGAGGTATGCCTTTCTCCTTTAAGTATGATACTGTACATTTCTGCCTTGGCCAATTGCTTAGAGAATGAATTTGAACAATTTAGGTGTAGTTGTTTAAGTGTGTTTTGTCTTTTTATAGCATGACTCAGTTCTTATTTTTCTATCCATACAAATCCTGTCTACTTAATCTTCAGAATCAGAATTGCTTTCCACATAATGTAAGCTGTGGTTTTCAAGAATTTATAATTCTGCTGTGCTCTGCTTCACTAACAGAATGTTAGTAAGTGTCATTGCTTAATTTTTTCCATCCATTTTTATCCTGTCTTCTTAACCTTCAAGATCGTCCCTTTATTTCTGCCATTAATATTTGGCAAATTATTTATAGGCTGACAATAATTACCGACAAAATGCAGGATGGTGACATTCAAAGACCACTGTAGTCAGAAGCTAAAAAGTAAAAAAAACAAGTTTATTTCTTGATGCTGTGAGCTATATATTTTCTCTTCTGTAGTCTAAGTAGTATATATATATATATATATATATATATATATATATATATATATATATATATATATATATATATATATATATATATATATATATATATATATATATATATATATGCACACACACACACACTTTTTTTTTTAATTCGTTCTTCCCCAAAATACCTTGAAAGAGGCTGGCTGATCCTTCAAGACATTACTCATAAGGTCAACATAGGGTCTGAGGTTTATCGATTATTGAACCCTGTTGAGGTTAGAAGTATTATTGATAAAGTTCATGGACGCATCAATTGGTTATTTGCACAAATGTATATAACACAAGAGCTTCTGGACTTCTTTATTGTTGACAAACCAGTTATCCCTGTGTTTAAGGCTTTACCGAAGGTGCATAAGTCATTAACAGACCCACCCCTTAGACCCATAGTTTCGGGCAGGGGTTGGGTCACAGAGAATTTATCCATATGGTTGGAGTGTACACTCAGACCCTATGTTGACCTTACGAGTAATGTCTTGAAGGATACTGCACATTTTCTCACTGTTTTAGGTGAAATGAACAGGGAAGGTTCCCATGAGGGGATCATGTTAGTGACCCTTGGTGTTCACAGTTTGTTTACTGTGATAGGGAATGAGTATGGCATAGCAGCCAGTATTGGGATTTTGAAGGACATGGGTGTAATTGAGAAAGATCTGTTCCTTATACATGGGCTATTAAAGTTGGTTTTGGAAAACAATGTCTTTATGAGCAACGGTTCTGTTTATAGGCAAGCACAGGGGGTAGCTATGGGCACCCCCTGTGCTAACACCTATGCTAACCTGGTCCTCTCTTTTTGGGAAAAGCGACATGTTTTGAGCAATAGTCAGTGGAATAAATACATAGGGGTTTATCTATGTTTTGTAGATGATATCTTTATTGTATGGAAGGGGGATGAACAGAGGTTGACCCTATTCATGGATTATTTGCATTCCACGACTTCGTTCCTAAGATTTGATGTTAGAAGCTCACATGTGGCTCTGGATTTTCTGGATGTCACTATAGAACTAACACCAGAAGGCTTTAGCTCCAGACTGTACAGAAAAGAGAGTTGGAAGAATTCATTACTCTCTTTTGATAGCATGCACCCTAGGTTCACTTTTCCCAATATAGTGGAAGGACAGGTAGGAAGGATTTCTAGGATCAGTCAGGTGGATGAGCAGTTTGAGAGAGAGATTGCACAATTGAAGAAATGCTTTCATGATAGGGGTTATAGACATAATCTAGTTGAAGTAGCGGTGGAAAGAGGTAGTGAAAACAGACAGGGTAAATACAAGCCATGGCTCAATGTCCCCACAATATTGGGGGGCAGTAATAATAATAAAAATAAAAATGAAAATGATAGGGGGAGGGGTAACAAACCTAGAGTTTTGTTAACCTATGGTAGCAACATTAGAGGGGTGTGACATCATTAGGAGAAATTGGAATATCATCACAAGTGACAGTAACTTGAAGGACATAGTAGGGGATGTTCCACAGTTCTGTTATAAGAGAAATAAGAACCTTAAAGACATACTTTGTTATGACAGAGGTAACAATGATGTCACATGCCTACCAAGGTCCAAAGGCACTGTTCCCTGTGGGAGTTGTAAGGCTTGTAGTTACATCAATAGAGAGACAACCTTCATACATCCATCCACAGGAAAGAGTTTTTCATTCAAGGGAAAGGCTACCTGTAGGACCACCAATGTGGTGTATTTGGCAAGCTGTACATCATGTTCAGGATATTACGTTGGCAAAACTAATAATATGCTCAAGGTTAGGATTTTGCAGCACCTTTCGTCCATCAGGAACTGTGACGAACATAATGCCCTTTATAATCATATTAAGGATAATCCGACACATCAGTTTAGGTTCAGGGTGATTGTTAATGTGTTTCTCAACAGAAGAGGTGGTGATATTAAGTTAAAAACAGAAGCTATTGAATCCAGATGGATTCTAGACTTGACAGCCCATATTAATCCAGGTCTCAATGATGTGGTACCTCTTAAGCCAACCCTCAGAAGTAGGCAGGCTTTTTACTGAACACTGATTGGTTGTTAAATATTTTAAATATGTACTGTTTGTTTGAGTACTTTGTCTGATGAAGGGTTTTGGCCCGAAAGCGCTAACTCTGTTTTTTTCTGTGTTTTAATAAATATTTTACATTGATTTATACCTCAGACTATGGAAGCCTTGTTATAGGAAGAAAAACATTAAGTTTAGGATATCTTATCCTTTCAGAAATTCAGAATCCTTTTCAGTTCTGCGAACAGAATATCCCTTTAGTAACATACAGTTTAGTTACTATTGCAGCTTGCTCGACCTCCTGATTAGTCAGTCTAAGACCGATTATGTTAGAATCAGGTAAACAATAAGCAATAGTCTAGTCCCTCCAGTCGGAGAATGTTTATTGTTTTGAAATAATAGAGAGCATGCTCATTTCAGCAGCATTTTATCAGATTTAGGGAAATATTTATTGTTTTATAATGGCACAGAGCATGATGGACAAGGAATACAATGTTCTTTATATATTCCTATTAATACCATTTTGATTTAGGGTCCTTTACAGTACAGAAGCATGCGCCATATTTGTAATAGAGATCTTCTTGGCAGATCCAGAACTTAAAGTTGATATGTTGTGTGATTTTTTTTTAACATATCAGTTGAGAGTCAGTGGGTGAAACAGGGAGGTAAATGTAATTATACAATGAAAGCTCATCTGTATTCAAAATCAGGCACTTTGATTGGTCCAGCACAGCTATATTCCAACTGTAAATCAGACACTAACAACAGGAAAAAGTCTGTCTTCAAAACACTAAATACGTGACAAATTTATTAAAACAAATCAGTACTTCTGCTAAAAGAACTTAATGGCACATCTGTTATGTGTGATCTGTGACTGCAGATGTGACGAAGATGGAAAGGTAAATCTACATTGCATATAAAGTGAAAGCACTTGCTTCATAAGCAGTAATCAACAATAGCTTGTGATGCTGAATCAGAAGTAAAGAGCAAAATGGGTCACGTTTAAAAACAACAAAAAAAGTTGTTTAAAGCTTGAGAGAAACTCTGTTTTAAATAGTTATGAAAACAATGGGAATAGTTTCTAAATACATAATGGCAGCAAAAAACATTACAGAAACACCAATGCTAGCAAAAAGAAAGCAAAATATATTTAACCAAATGCAGCAATTACTATGGAAACTGAACAAAAACAAAAAACAAGGACAGTTAACTAATTGATAAAGCACTAAGAACAACTATCCAAAAACAGTATATTTAAGATGAAAGTCCCCTTTGAGCCTATTTGAGACAGACCGTTCCCTTTTTAGTAACTTTGCCATGCAAATGCAATGCTCTTTTGTTTATAATACTGCCAAATTTCTTGACTGGTTGTCATCAGGCAGCTTCCCCACTCTAATGGTAAGTTCTTTCAAAGTCTCAATCCAGTACACTGTACTGTCAGCATTTTGCTGGTTTTAATGTTTCACCCTGATATTTTGACCATTCTCTGAAGGCTGCTGCTCGGTGTGTATATGTTTGCATGTGTGAGCATTGGATTAAGATATCTAACTGCAACATATTATTGCTTGCAGTGTAATCCACATGTGGACATGAGCTTTTTTAATTAGTATGTGAGCAGTCCACAGTTCTACCCTGAAGACATTAACAGTTTCACATAAAGCAGTTTAATATCCCTGAGAGTAATACAATTTAAACTATGTAAATATAAAATAAATCACACATTTTTTAAAGTAAAAACAATAAAAAGAAACAATTACATTATTTAATTTTAAAGAGAATTATGAACTTTAATATCATATCAAAATCTGCGTAAAGCATCTGTAGCAACCCTGTTTTTTTTCCATTTCGTGTATGGGGTCAGGGTATCACATCAGAAGTGACCATCAACTAGACCCAGTGTTCACTCTGCTGAGTGACTAGCCCTGCCATGGATATGCCCCATCAAAAATAAAATTAAAACAGTAGTGTTGTATAAAATGAACAAAAGTGTATAATAATGCTAACCCAGGTGTAGTGTTAATATTGCTGACTTACCTGTGCTTGGCTTTTGCAGTGGATAAGCCAAGCATTACCAATACCCAGGCCTGGGTTACTGCTTAATGAGATCACTGTAGTAACTGTAAGTGTGTGCTATGTCAGATCCTCTGTTAGAGGCTTATCACAAAGACATTTTATAACATTTACATCTTCTAGTTGTATTTTTCAAGAAACTGTTTCACTTTTCATATTCCTTTTAACTTTCAAAGATGCGTGCTTGTTGCTGAACAGAACAATACCATAACTTTTTAGAATGTTTAGTTTGATCTACATGTAATGGGGAAACATAAAGAATAAGTACAGCATACTTCATATTCATAAGTCAATAAAAATTTTCTGCCTATTCTTTTCTGTTCTCATATTTACCCCATCTCTGTTGGCTTCTCCCATCTCCTATTGAACATCTTAAGTCTAACTCTCAAAGCTTTGCTTCTATCTACACCCCTTCTCCTTAGAAGTTGAATTATATAGGAAATGCTTGCATTAAAAATGAATAGGACTATTAATAGTCTAATTTTCTTTTTGCATAAGCAGGTGCAGTGGTTACGAAAGTTAAGGAATCCATTGATCCAACTATCTGAATCCATAATCCATTCCTGTCCAGACTTATAACTAAACAGACATCCTTGAACCTAACAATACCATAGGTCCTGTCTGAATTTTGTATAATGCATTGGACAGTTTACATAGTTTTTAAGAGATATTCTTGCAGCAAATACAAATATCCTCATTAATGTTCTTAGCTAAAATGAAGTAATTCTACACTTTGAGATTAAGATTAGTAAGGTATCATAATGAGCACTTTTGGGGATCAAATTTTAACCTTTGCTTTATCACCATCTCCGGATACTCTTGGTCAAATCCCGTTAGAGTTTCCTTTGTTCTGTCCAAGCAAATTATAAAAATGTTTCATTTTCTTCATAATTTTGATGCTTAATTATAAACCACTGATTGTGTTACTAGTGAGCAATAATGAGTTGTTTTCATTTAATGTATACCTCAAGGGCCAATAATATCTCCAAACCATTCTCTTATAAACTATATCAAATGCTACTGGGGCACCAGACACTTGGACAGTATTCCCATGTAATCTGTTTTCCTGCTCATTTGTTGATTTGTTCTTTGAGTTTTTTTTTTTTTTTGCCTAAAATAGGGTTTCTGTCTGACATTTAGCTTATGTCAGTACTCCACTGGTGTCAGTTAGTGAAGTCTAGCACAGAGACATTAGAAATTGTTTCTTGCATTATATGTTTAAATCCAAATATTGTGCTTTGGTAGACCTTTGAAATTCTGTTAGCATTACTGAATTAATTTAACAACTTCCACTAACTCTGTGAGGTCTACTTTGTTGGAGTTTTCACCAGTTGTCCCTTCAGTGAGCTTGCTTTTAAGTATCCAACATACAGAGACCTTGCCACTTCAGAAACTATTAACTCAGATTGACTTGTCTATATTTTTAAAAGATGCTAACGTAAGATGTAACTAGTTTTGGCAATACATTATTTTTATATTAATTGTCTACCCACCATAAGAAAACCGTTAGATTAAACATAAGCAACTAGAAAATGGGGCAAATAATAAAAATGCTGGACCTGTGAAGATAATCGACTGTTTACATTAACTAAAATGCCTTAAAGGCACCACTTCCTTAATTTTAATATTAGCAAACTTTTTTCTCCATCTGAAAGGCAATTGGTAACAAATCAAAGACAGGACTGTTTTGCAGAATGCCTGCCTATTTTATCATGAAAATAAAATGAAATGTTTTTGTAACTCAGTAAAACTGTTTATTTTTACTTTTTGTTTCATTAATGTCTGGTAATGTTCTGTAAATAAACATTCATTTTTTTGATTACTTATTAAAACAATTATGTCTGCGCTCTTAACTAGATTATGTTAAGTAATTCAGGTTCAAAGAAATTATTTTTATAACATTTTTACTTGTTTAGTAATTTACTGTGTTTAAAAGCTTATTTCTTAAATATTTTGCACTTTCCATATAAAATAAAAAGCATCACCAGAAATATTAATTTAGACATGAAAGGCCACGTCCATTTATTAATAAAACTACATATTTAAAAAGGGATGTCATTATTTGATATATTCATCTGATACATATAGATATGCTCCTGTAACAAAAAAAAAAAAAGTTTACCTTATAGGGGCATTCTAAAGGAGGTCTCCAAGTCACAAGAGAAGGTAGCTGATTCAAAAGGTTCAGCATCATCTATTCAAAGGACAGACATACAGAACATTCAAGATGAACCCTTATCTGTATAAGTTTTTTTTTATTTTGTTTTTCTTGGTTGTTTTCATTAATAAATATAAAACAGTTGAAGCCCTGTATAAACAAAGCACAATATGTCATCAAGAAAAGTATAACCATGTTTAAAAAATTGTGGATATGTAAAAATGAAAGTTTCTCAAAATGTTTTCAGAAACTTCCAAAACAATCAAGATAAGTTCATTCTCATTCTCCTGAAAGTTGTTTGTCTTTCAGCTTTTCCCGGTTAGGGGTCACCACAGCGGAACTCCGGTCCGCTAATGATTGGCAGTAGGTTTTTACAGTGCCAAGTTGCCAGCTCGATGCCCAACCTTCAACGAAGACACGCCCATTCATACATGTCTTTCAGAACGCCAATCAACCATGGAGAAGACATGCAGACTCCACACAGAAGGCACTCCCCGCAATCCAGCGTAGAATCGAATGGGAGAACCTCTTGCTGTGAGGCAATGACACTACCACTGCGGATCTACAAAGTAATATTTGATAATGAAATGATTCTTTTTGTTTACAGCTCATCTCAGTCATAGCTTTCTCTACAGAGTCAGAAAATGCCATGTTCTAATGCTGGGTTTTAAATTTTGCTGAAAACGAAAAGCTGGATTTAATAATTTTGACCCACAGATTTTCCCTTGGGTAATTGTAAAATGTAGTGTTGCTTTATAAAGTAAGTCAAAAATAATGGATATAGTTGCTCCTTAAACTGTGAGCCATGGTTTCTTAATTACTCAATTTATGGTTAAATTCTTAGTGGAAGAACAAAGTACAAAACATCTTTAACACATCAGGTTTTCGGAATGCGGATATGTATTGTTATTCTGTTTCATATAGTACGGTCTATTAATATCAGTTTTTTTATATTCTTCCCCATTGCTTTTTACAAACTATATGTATGTTACAGACAAGGTGCTACCATAACGATTTTAATGTCATGCAAAACAATTGAATAGTATTTAGTGCCATGAATAATCTGTATTTTATTGCTTTTCCTATTGTTTTTTTCCTCTTCAAGCACAAAAATACATATAATTATTGTTCATTTGTCATGGTATTATCATTCCATAGCTTTGACTGCCTCTAAGCAATTCTCTTAAAACGCTGGGATATCACAGTAACCAAGCCCAGTGTGGGCAATTCATTATTGTCTTTAGATATACAAACTCTGTGCAGTTGTCAAAACAAGTTGTTTAAAATTGTTTATTCCTCTTATTCTGCAGGGAAACAAAGTATTGCTTTTGATCATATCATAGGCAGATGATGGTTAGGCCATTCCAATTCTGAGCTCATTTAACTTATTTATGGCACAGAAGAGATATAGTACCTCACTGATGTTTGCAAAAAGGAAAGACCAAGCTGCAGATGGGAAAACATAAAGATAAAACTTTTATTATTAGAAATACTTTAGTGATACTTCGCTTAGACTGAAAAGTTTTGCAGTTTTGAGCAGTCTTATTTAATAAATTCAGAAGTCCCTTTGTATTTAATAACCCAAATAATTGTCTTCCGCAAGTTCTACCATACTGGTCCCCATGTCATCCTTTACTGTTATGTACATACTTCACCAAGCTGGAAAATAGTAATAGCAAAACCAGCTACATTTTTAACTTGTGAACCTTTATGCAGAGCCACTTTTAGGGAATCATGCCACCTTGAACCATTTGCATGATAGCTCTCTTCTTAAGGACTCAATCTGTCATCCATCAGCAGCCTCAGAGGATGTATGTACAGTCTGTTTTCCTTAGAAAAGGATGCATTGAAAAGAGCTGCTCAAAAGATGTCACTCATGCTTTTTTGAAGTAACGCATCATGTTGTCTTCCATTTTATGCTTTTTTGAAGTAACGCATCATGTTGTCTTCCATTTTTCTGCTGGTTTTCCTATGCATCTTGCTTACTTCCACTAGTATTTGACAGAAAATGTGAGCCTCATCACTGAGAAAATATGGAAGAAGGCACTAGATACAGGCAAATCATCCCTGCTTTCTTAACTTCTCCTAGAAGTCAAATGAGTTTTGGCATTTGAAGCAGGAAAGAAAAAAATACACTTAATAATATAGTAGTTCGTTGATGTTTCGGGGTTGAAAGGGAAATGGAGTCTATGCTGGCAATTACTGCATGCAAGACAAAGAAAGTAATCCTGCTAAGGATGGCGGTCTGTGTCACTCCACTCTCATGCACAGCAATCCCATTTACAGACAGTAGATTGGCAGTTTGCTTAGTGCATGCCTGTGGGATTTCGTAGGACGTTGTAGCACCTGACAAAAATCCATGTGGATGTAAAGAAGACAAACATATCCTGCATAGAAGACACTCCTGCTGGGAACCAAAGTGGCTAACCAAACTGTGTGAAATTGTAACACTAGGTATTGTACTGATATGTCAGCAAGGACTGCACTTGGTGTTTTTTTTAGCATAGGTTTTGTATAACTCTGTAGTGATACTTGATATTAGGAATGTGACTGTGATGTTTGTTTATAATTTTAATTATTTTTGAAATCAAGAATGCAATAATGATTTTGTTCTAGTTTTCCAAATTGTTTTCTTCCCACAATTCACACTCCACTGTAAATGAAGTATAGAAAATGCTGTAGTAGTACCGTATTTAAGCCCGGTATGATGATTTCATTCTTGTCTTCAAGTTTGTAGAACTTTGTATAAAACAGGGATAAGTTGTTTGAATTTCATTTGTAAAATACATCTGGAGAGAAGGATAAGATGAAATCCTTATGGTCTAATGTGACCTTTTGTCATTTTAGGTGATTTTCTTTTAGTCTTTGAATGGGTCATTTTTGAGGACTTGTACAATCAAGTTTCATATGGTATGCTCTAATTTTCATTTATCTTTGTAATAAAATGCATTCAGTATGGTTACTAATGCAGTTTAGGGTATTTTTCTGGTTTTTCAATGCTATTAATTGAAATCCAAATACTGTTTATACAAATGCATAGCAACTATTGCACAAAACTGCCATCTAAGCACATATTCCATGCTAAGATGTTATATTTCTCTGCCACTTGGAGAATGAGTGAGCATGTTAACTACA
Source organism: Protopterus annectens (assembly GCF_019279795.1). Lineage (NCBI taxonomy): Eukaryota > Metazoa > Chordata > Ceratodontiformes > Protopteridae > Protopterus > Protopterus annectens. The sequence continues at coordinate 403,612,455 of NC_056742.1, read as the reverse complement.
ATAAATAAAGTTTTGCTGTTCCTCTGACTTGCTCTGTGATCTCAGAGTACAGTCCAAAGCACAAAAGTCAAGCAACACATTGCTACAAAGTATAACAACCAAACAAAACATAGTAAAACGATGTTAAGCAGACTTGTACAACAGCTAAGTTTCAAGCACCTGAAGCAAACCCCTTTTTCCTGTTCTTACATTTTTGTCAGATCTTTTTGGACCTATGAGACTTGGAGTGCTTCATCTTCCTTCTGACCTCCAGTTGTTATAATTCCATGCTCATTGCGTTGCTGAAATATTTTTGTTTTGCAGTTTATATTTAGCATAGCTTTATTTTGCTAAATGTTCTTTTAGATCTGCTCTTGTAAAGCATCGCCATCTTCACAGAGGTATAATGTTCATGGGCATTTTTACTTTCATATATTTCTTTAATTGTTTCACAGTATTAATGGCAAGTTCCGTTATCTGTTGTTTTGAATTGATCTGTTTGGAGATTTTGGAGATGGTGTTTTATTTGCTGATATATCTGGAGTGACATAACTCTTAAGTGCTGTATCATTTAAGAATGACCATAATGATGTTTTGTCTTACTTATTGTCCTATCAATCCATCATACAGATGTTGAAAAATACACACACACACACACACACACACACACACACACACACACACACACACACACACACACACACACACTCCTTTGTAAGTGCAGGCAGCATTTTATTGTAACTGCTTAACACAAAGAACAAAAAAAATGCTTGTTATTATGTAAAAAAAAAACCTAGGGTTCTGTGTTTGGTAGCATTGAGCAATGAATATAATTGTTTTACCTTCCATACTTTCTTTTTAAGGAAGCAGACCATTAGCATTAAATATATATATATATATATATATATATATATATATATATATATATATATATATATATATATTGTCAGAAAATCTTCGCAACAGAATTATTCAAAAACGTGAGCAGTATGCTTGCACTGGAGCTTACATCTGGTTGGGATTCTTGTGTGCCATACAGGTGTTGTACTGCATTGTTAATTTGCTGATTAAAGAGACAGGTGTTTATTGGATGCACATTGTGCCTGTTAAGTAGCAGTGGAACAGGTGAGTGAGGTGTTAGTTGGGATGCCCCCTAGAGGCTGTTCTATTTATTTCAACAGAAATGGGAATTAAAGCCCCCTACAAAAATGACACCGCACACATTCTTTCTCATTCTCCAGACAGCTTTTGTCAGCAGTACTTTTGCTATAGCATTTACCTACATCATGCTGTTTATACTGACATACATGTGAACAGATTGACGTCTTGCTTCTTTCACCAGATGTTCAGGGTACTTTTACAGAAAATTATGTACAAGCAAACATAAACCTTGCTGGAAATAGCTAAACATTAAATTACAATATGTTTAAAAATGTCCAAAAAAATCACATTATGAAAAGTATTTTATGTTTGTGAAATAGTCAGACATGTTATTCTTGATGTAATATTGTGAAAAGAATTTTTTAAGAATCTGTGACAACCTCTTAACTCTGAGGATTTTATAAAAGAACGTAATTATTCTGAGCACCCTTTCTTGATACAGAAGGTTAGCCACTATGTATTTAATTGCCATGCGGAATATCATATTCTAATTGTAACTGAAAGTCATATTCTAATTGTAACTGAAAGGTACAAAGACATGCAAATATAGGCCCTCCAGTCGGGTAACACAGCCATGCCTAGTATAGGGTTTTATGTTGATACGCTGGTGTTAAAGAAAACAGTGCTACTTATCGGCATTCTGAGCTTTAGACTTCATACGTTGTTAGACAGATACTGCAATACCCTCCCTTACCTTTGGCAGTGTATAGTTAGTTGTTTTTTACCAACTGCAGAACACTTCCTGGGACCCTTTGGATTGAAGCTTAAAGGTCAGATATGTATGTGCCTTTGTAGCCATACAGTTTTGGTAGAGAATTTTTTGCAACTGATGTCAGTAAATCAGTTAAAGTTGCTGTGCTTTCCTGATGTGAGATCTGTGCAATCAGTAGTCTCACCTGATGTGAGATCTGTGCCATCAGTAGTCTCGCATGATGTGAGATCTGCGCCATCAGTAGTCTCGCCTGATGTGAGATCTGCGCCATCAGTAGTCTCGCCTGATGTGAGATCTGTGCCATCAGTAGTCTCGCCTGATGTGAGATCTGTGCCATCAGTAGTCTTACCTGATGTGAGATCTGTGCCATTAGTAGTCTTGCCTGATGTGAGATCTGTGCCATCAGTAGTCTCGCCTGATGTGAGATCTGTGCCATCAGTAGTCTCGCCTGATGTGAGATCTGTGCCATCAGTAGTCTCGGCTGATGTGAGATCTGCGCCATCAGTAGTCTCGCCTGATGTGAGATCTGCGCCATCAGTAGTCTCGCCTGATGTGAGATCTGTGCCATCAGTAGTCTCGCCTGATGTGAGATCTGTGCCATCAGTAGTCTCACCTGATGTGAGATCTGTGCCATCAGTAGTCTCACCTGATGTGAGATCTGTGCCATCAGTAGTCTCGCCTGATGTGAGATCTGTGCCATCGGTAGTGTCTAGGAACAGGAAGACACCAAACATTTAAGGTTGTGAAGTAAGAGGACTTGATACTCATTTACTTATTCATAGGTTCATACTAGGCTATCTGCCCTAAGGCATTTATAAGCCTAGCCAGAGTGTGTTTGGCTTTCGCCACACATTTTAAATTAATTTCACTATGCCCTTTTTCGAGGTTAGTATACTGTGCCCCTGTCTAACACTGACACAGAAGTGATACCTGGGGTAAACCTATGATCTCCCATCCACTCATCAAGATTCCTCTTGAAGAGAGTCAATGAGGGACTCTGCCTAACCTGGACTGGGATTTTATTCCAGAGTGAAGGGAGCCTCTGGGTTATGAATCTGTCCCTCCAGCAAGTCCTATTTATTTCAGTGCTGAGGTTCAAGTCTCTCTAGCGCGTAGCTCGATGGGATTTGGATTTTCTGAGGTGCAGCATGTCCATTAATTCCAGGCTGGACATGGCTTTATACGTTACGCACAGATCACCTCTGAGCAGGCGGTATGCCACTGAGTAGAGCTGGAGTTTCTTTAACCGGGCAGCATATGGCATCTGTTTGAACCCTTTGATCCTCTTGGTGAGGTACTTTTGGGGTCTTTGCAGTTGCTGCAGGTGTCTGGTAAGGTACATCCCAAAAGGGGCATTGTACTCAATTATGGGCCTGATGAGGGATGAGTAAAGAGTCACAATGACCTCCCCTGATCTAGATGTGAATCCCATCATGATTAGGTGGGCTATATAAAATGTTTTTCTAACCACTTTGGCCACGTGGTTGTCAAATGAGAGATTGCTATCAACTTGGGTCCCCAGGTCCCTAATTACTTCTTCTGTACTTAATGGATTACCACCTATGTGGTAATTTGTGGGCACTTTGTTTTTGCCAAAGGGGATGACTATACACTTTTTGGCGTTTAGCTTGAGGCCATGGCTCTGGCACCAGTTGTCTGTTTCTATGAGGCCCTTTTGGAGGATGCTTGTGTCAGCTGGAGAGTCGATTATGGTGCCCAGTTTGCAGTCATCTGTGAACTTGATCAGCCACAGTCCTTCTGTGTTGGCCTGTACCTCCGAGAAATATATGCCGAACAAGAGAGGTCCCAGGACTGAGCCTTGTGGGATGCCACTTGTAACTGGTTTGGAGTCTGACATGGCTCCAGCAATTCTAACCATGTGGGTTCTGTCCTTGAGCCAGTTTGCAACCCATCTAGTGACATAGGGGTTTATATTTAAGCTGGTTATCTTATCTATAATGCCCGAGTGGGGTATTGTATCGAAGGCTTTGCGAGGTCCAGGTAGGCTGTGTGGACCACCTTCCCCTCGTCAATGGCCTTGGTGACTGTTTCAAAGAAATCAACCAGGTTTAAGAGGCAGGATCTGCCCTTAACAAAGCCGAACTGGGTAGGATCCAGTGTCCGTAGGTCCCCAATATCTTTATTTATGAGGTCCATGATGATCCTTTCCATAGCTTTGCAGATCAAGCTAGTCAGTCTTATGGGGTGATAGTTTCCAGGATCCGTTGAGGCACCACCTTTGTGGAGAGGGACCGCTGTTGATGTACGCCACTCTTTGGGTACATATCCTGTAGTAAGGCTGAGATTGAACAGTAGTTTTATGTTTGGATTAAGCTCTTCTTGGAGTTCATGTAGAACGCAGCCCAGGACACCGTCTGGTCCCATTGATGCTGTGTTTTTTGCTTTGGAGAGGGCAGCTCTTACCTGGGCATCTGAGATGTCAGGGGGGCAGCACTCTGCTGGGATAGATATTTGCCCTTTTGGTGGGGAGGGGGGGGAGTTTGTGCTGAACCTGTCAGCTAGGATTTTGGCAATGTCTGTGGGTTCGGTGTATTTTTTGTCATTTTGGACTAATTCTGAGCATATCTGGGAATTCCCACCCAGGTTCCTAATATAACTAAAGAAAGCCTTGTGATTATCCTTAGTGTCCTGTGCAATTTTTCTCTCGAAGCTGGCCTTAGGCGATTTTATGAGTGCCCGTAGTTTTTTGCTAATACTGATCAGAGATGCCTTCCCTTTTTGGGATTTTACTCTATCATGTAGTAGCTTCCTCCTTATATTGTATAGTTTGTTTATGGCTGGGGTCCACCAGACAGGACGTCTGCCTTTGGAGGATTGGGTCTTGGTTTTATTTGGGATTGCATGATCCATGCATTCCTGAAGGTGTTCATAGAATGCGTTTATAAAGGATTCTGCGGTCTGGGACGTATTTTCCACAGGTAGTTTTTTGCTAATACTGATCAAAGATGCCTTCCCTTTTTGGGATTTTACTCTATCATGTAGTAGCTTCCTCCTTATATTGTATAGTTTGTTTATGGCTGGGGTCCACCAGACAGGACGTCTGCCTTTGGAGGATTGGGTCTTGGTTTTATTTGGGATTGCATGATCCATGCGTTCCTGAAGGTGTTCATAGAATGCGTTTATAAAGGATTCTGCGGTCTGGGCCGTATTTTCTTCAGGCCCGGGGGCTTTGAAGGATTCCACCTCAGTTTTGAGGAGTGTGAAATTTGCGTTCGAGAAGTTTTTCACTGTGGTTTTCAGGGCAGGGGGTGGAGTCGGGATGTGAATATCCAGTGAGATTAGTTTATGGTCTGATCTTACCAGTGAGGGATACACTTCTGGTCTGGAGCATAGAATCCCCATGTTGGTGATGATCAGGTCCAGTATGTTTTCCCCTCTTGTGGGAGTGGTAACAGGTTGTTCCATAGCATTTGAGTTTATAAATTCTAGGAACCTTTGGGCTAGGGTGTTGGAGCTAGAGTAATGCTCCCAGTCTATATTTGGTAGTTGAAGTCGCCCAATATAATGGTGTTTGGAGAGACCTTCATATTTTCCAGTGTTCTCAGGAAGGCCAAGTGGGGTTCCTGGGTTTGAGAGGGTGGTCTGTAGCAGGCTATAAACTGGAAGGCAGTTTTACCCACTGTTAGTTGCACATGGATAGTCTCTGATGCTTCGTGCTGTGCCACCAACCTGGAAGTGTGGGTATCTTTGATGAATATTGATACTCCCCCTCCTTTTGTGGTTCGGTCCAAGTTTTGGGGCTGAAAAGCATGGTATGAGGTATAACCTGGTAGTGCTGGTTGGCTCTCGGGAGCCTTGAACCAGGTTTCTCTTACTGCACAGATATCGATATTCTCCATGCTAAGGAGAGTTTAGAGTGCGTGCATCTTTAGGTTTAGACTTCTGGCGTTGAGTAGCATTACTCTTAGTTTCTTATCCTTTGTGATACCTATGGAGGTGGGTTTGTCTTTTGAGCCTTGCCTAAAAAAGGCACTATGGGGGTAGTAAGAGCCTTTGCCAATATCCGAAAGCCCAGGGGTGACAGGTGCAAGCCATCCCTAGCGAAGCATCGTGGCTTGTCGAGCATATCATCCCAGGCTGACAGGCATTGGATCCCCTTTGAATGACACCAATACTTAAGCCAATTGTTGAAATTGATCATCTTGTCTTTGTTTCTTTGCTAGGAATACATAGTGATCGGATGTGTTTGACACTGAGAAGTAGCTACACAAGTAACTGTATTGGTTAAGTACATCATATGTGTGTAGTAGATGGCAAGGAAACAATTCATAGTTTTACAAATTCAAATGACTTACACCAGGGTTACAGATGTTTGTGTTATGTGCATGTGTGTATAACTGCACATATATGTATGTATGGCTATATATGTCTATATATAAAACACAAACATATTATACGTGTTATCGCTGCACACACATTTTATTGAGTACTGTATCGCCAGTGTGTTTCTTCACTTGTTCAGTTTGTTGAATGATGTGCAACCCTGAAGTTAGTATATTTAATTTCTGGGGGTTCTTCTTCTTTCGGCTTTTCCCAGTTGGGGGTCGCCACAGCGGAACTCCGGTCTGCTAGTGATTGGCAGTAGATTTTTATGGTGCCGAGGTGCCAGCTCGACACCCAACCTTCAACGAAGGCATGCTCTACGCATGTCTTTCGAACGCCACTCGACCACAGGGAGGACATGCAGACTCCACACAGAAGGCGCTCCAGCCGAGAATCATTTAATTTCTGGGGGTATGGGTTAGAAAATTAGTAAGGAGTTAGAAATAAACATCAGAAATAGGCTAAAGGAACCTTATCTTCTTCCTTCCCTTAGCGTTTCATTCCTTTCTGAGATGTGTTAAGCCATTTGCAATTATATAATGTAGAATTAATAGCAGAAATGTTTTAATTATGTCTTGCATTGATAAAGCACTTTACACTGTCATATTCAATGCTATGTCATTTTCAGTGTTGTCTTGTCTATTATAAAACTTTATAATTTTTGTTGATAAATGTTTGTTATTTTTATACAGTATCCTTTTCATAGCATTCAGCCTTTAGTCTCTTAGATTTAGAAAAGCATATACTATACAATGAAAAAAATTGTCTGTTAACTGCATGTGTTTAATCAAGTCAGATAATTTTTATAACTAAATGTTTAATTAAATGTATTTGTAGTCCCCTTTTCTTAGCTCCCTTCTTTGTCTCCAAAATCAGAAATTAGTGTATCAGATCTGGAAAAAAAATATGAAACATTTCCTAACAAGCTTAGCTAGGAAGCTCCTAACATGGTTAACATGTGTTGATTGATATGCTTACAGAATAATTTGTTGATAAAACAGTTGAACTCATTGTCGCCTCTCAAAATGTGATACATTAGGAAGGTTGACCTTTTTCAGATACCATGTGTAGATGTAGTCTTTAAGGTATAAAGGCCGAAGCATTTGATTAAGTTGGAGTGGAATTCAACTTCTGTACTGTTTCCTTTTTTATTTTATTTTTTTAATAGCATATTTTATATAACTTGGGGGTTTTATTCCCAAATATTCTGTGACACAGTTTGTGTCTTGCATTCGTGAGATTTCTGCAGCAGCAGGCCTTGTTACATTATTGTAGCATACATGACTTTAGCATATGAATTTAACTCTTATGGTAGTCTAGCTTTTCCTTAAAATACTACTATTGCATCAGAGTTCAGAAGTACTTTCCTCTAATGCAACAGACATTTCTGTATCTCTGATTTGGCTGCATGCTAATTGATTAATTTTTACAAACATTTCTGTATCTCTGATTTGGCTGCATGCTAATTGATTAATTTTTACTGAGTAAACTAAAAAAAGAAATGTTTTTCCCCTTTTCTTTCAGTAGCCTAGATTGGCTTTAAAACTTGCAAAAGTAATACAGCAGTAATTTTCTTTATTTAGCACCTCGTCCTGGGAACTGTGACATTGTAAAATATAATAGAGATGAGCAAAGTAAAGCAAGATCTCATGATAAAATTAAGGTGAAATGTGTTGAGTTAAACTCAGCAGGCAGGATAAATTATATGCTAAAAAATGAAACTGGTGAATAAGTTAATAGAGTGGTGCTCATCTAAATGGATGGATCTTAAGGTTCTTCTTAAAGACTTCACCTAATTAATCCCTTAGAAACATGGGAAGAGGGTTCCACATGGCTGCACCCGCTACCTCAAATGTGCAGTCTCTCTATATCTCTGCTATAATTCTTTGAAACTCATGTACAACAGTAAAACAGGTTAGAGAGGCATGCAATGCTATTGGTGTCGATGTTATTAAATCCCTTGTTTTGAGTGGCATTATTATCATGGGTTATGGTAATGTAATAGTTTTCTAATAATCTAATGCATTTTAGCAAAAGGCCTGCATACTCCCTTGCGTTTGATTGTCTGAACACCTTTGCAAGGGGTGCATTTATCTGATAAGAAAGAAATTCATACAAGTTGTAAATGGTCAGCTTCACCGCAAATGCTCTGAACCAGTCATCTTAAATGATTTATACTAAACTGAGAAAGAAGTAGAAAATAAGAACCCTGTTACTTGCGAAATGCTGGAAACTGCAGAGACTATTCCTTTAGATAACCAGAATAATAAAGCTGCTTTGTATTGTCTATAGAATGCCAGTACAATAATGTTTAAAACCTACACCTTGCAGATCTTGAGTTTCAAAAGCTGGGTAGAATCTGTGATGCGTGAAATTAAAACAAACACCAAGGCCCATTCAGAGGGTTGTCATATCTGGAAAACAGTAAGCTGTTCTTTGCTTCCACATTGGTGTTACGTGACGGCATAGACAGTGTAATAACTTCACATTCACAGGTTTCCTGGGAAAATGCATCTTCTACTAGGACCCTAGATGCAGCCACTGCATGTCTGTACAGAGTTCTGCAAATTCAGTATAGCAAAAGCTGCATTATGATTAGTCACCTGGCTGTGTCATCCCTGATTAAATCCAATACTAACACCAAGAAAAAAAAGAGAAACTGAAAAATAGAAATAGGGACATAATTATGGGGTATTTAATGTGGCAAATGGAACATTTGTCTACCTCAGTTTGACTCGCTTACCATGCCCCCATTGTTTACAGTTTAGAGTGATGTACATTACAAAGCTAAATGATAAGCAGCAGGCACTGCAGAATGTAGAGTGACTATAGTACAGTTTCTAATGTGACATATCTTGTATGTTTCTCCCACACTACTTTGCACTTTTCACCATACTCTTGGAGGCACAGTATATAGTAACGCAGTCATTTGTCAGACACTTATATGCCATTTTGCTCAGTCATTTAGTAGAATTGTATTAAATGGTGAAGTCATCAGCAACAGTGGACTCCTAAGGTAGCAGTACATGCTAGCAGTCTATAATGTAACAGCAATATCTTACATAGAGTAAAGGCATTGCTAGACTTGTTTCTGATTAAGTACATTTCGCCTTGAAGATGAAGCCTTGTCAACTTTTGGCAAGTCGCTGTATTGTGTTTGATTGGTACATTGTACCATGGGTAAGCTGACTGGCACATTGTACTGTGGATAAAGTTGGTCTTTTTACTTCCCCTCTGCATCATTCTTCTGCACTCTACCCAATGCCCCTCATCCATTGATAGGTCTACTAACCAGCAGTTAATCCATGGGCTTTCTCAGATAAGGCTTAGACCTGAGAGGAGCCTAAGGGTGTCTTTGTGATCTGCTTGATTACATCTACTGTTTTTTTCTTTTTTTCTTTATGACATATCTAGTTTCCCCCAGCCACCCCCCCCCCGTGTTCACTGACCATTGTTTGAGAACTGCTCCCCACTTTGGACTGTGCCTCCTCTCAGGGAGCTTCATTAAAAAATGCCCTTTGCTTCCAGCGTGTCAGACTCCAGAGACACTAACTGAACCCGGGTTACATTGGTTGTAGTTGGTGCTTTATCCCTCTATGTCATGGCTCTGGCTATGAGTATAGTCAGTCTTGTTCCCTGAAACAATCCCTGTCAAACAAACCATAAAGATAAACAGTCCAGCCTTACTGACTACCAGTGAAATATTTGCTGAAAACATGTCTTTTATGGCTGTAATAGTTTTATTTTCATGTTAACTATTGTTATTTTTGCATAATGTGAATAACAATAGAATGGGAAGAGTTGGACAAAACTTGGTTAACAAATTTTAAGTAAATATTTTTTTCATGGGGAGCAATACAGTAAAAAAAAACAAAAAAAAACAAAAACAACAAACTGAAATTTCAGCCATATTTTGTTTTTCCAAAAAACGATTTTAAATCTCATGTGAAATAGCAGTAAGTACTGTTTTTATTTAAATCATTATCTTTATGACATTTGCCACCATCACGTACCTTCTAATTGATTGTCTGCCATTTTTTTCCTGCTTCTATTACTTGTTAGTGTCCCCAGTATTACCCCCTCACCTTAGCCTTAGTCAGGAAGGGAAGGAAACACAGAAACTCAGAGCAGAGCCTCTAGTTGCATCATATAATCCGTCATGTTTGTGTGTGATTTTATGAGCTGACATGCAAATTACCAAATATAATGACAGTCAACTCCAGCCCTAAATTATCATGCTGAATTTTAATGGTAGTCTGTCTTGCAATAGTGGCATGCCTCCGTCAGCGGCAGATGGCAAACTTTAGAAAGAAGTCTCACTCTTTATTCCTAGAATAGGCAAACTGACAAAATGCCTCTTCTTTCAGCTCCAATGTCCCTGGTTCATCCAACAAGTGAGTCCTTAATCAGTGGTGGGTCATCTGTATCACTGTCAGGGCTCCATCTTTTTATGCCAAAAAGTTGTGTTTAGCAGGAACTATCTTCATGTTTGGTCATGATTTGTCCATTCAACTTTTTGCAGTATGATGTCCTCCTCTTTGCTGTCAGAAGCTAAC